>NC_091292.1:43535981-43628481 GCF_038502225.1 Cherax quadricarinatus
AAAAATGGGAACATTTAAAGGTGAGACTTCAGAAAGTTTTGCAAAGGAAATGGGGTTCATTAAAATAAACTCGTTTAAAGAGGGAGGCATCCGGAATTACAAGGAAGACAGCCACAGTTAATCATCCACGTGTTTCTGAGGCAAACTCTGGTTCAACCTTCAGAAACTGCAGGAAAAATAAGCCCAAATTCTTAGGTGTGGCACTATATTTAAGACAATCTAATGCATTTGTAAACGAACCCAATTTTTGACTGTGAACTATTGCCTCAACTAAAATCGCATCTAATTTGAACAACCCATCCTTGATATTGTATAATGAATGCCTATCATACTTAATAACTGCTGATTCTACAATATTCCTTTCAAGCCATGAGGAACAAAGGAAGATGACTCTTGCTTCCTGCCAATTTGCCAGGTTATTACGAGCTCTAATATGGTTGAAAATTGCGTTCGGCGCCTGTGTTATGCATCGAATATGGGTGTTGTGAAACTCTCACTTCTAATGGTTTTCCTGTCTGTCCCAAATAGGAGATACTGCAGCCGTTGCAACCAATTCTGTAGACACCACCTGCATGCTATTGGTATTAATTTTTTATCAGAATGCTGCTAACAGTCCATGAACTTTTAAATACTACTTGTATATTAAATCTTTTAAGGGCATTCAATAGGATAGATAAATTTTTGTTGTAGGGGAGGACCAGCACATTCTTGGTCTGAGGTGTTATGCTCGTTCTGTTTAAGTTTTGTTAGCTGCCAGTAAGGCAGATTCCACAAACATCTTAGGGCACTGCAGTTTCATGCCAATGTCAAATATTTTCCTAATTTCTTCGTCTAGGAACTCCAGACTGCACACTCTATAGTCTCTCAGAAACATAGTAAGAAATACACTCCTTTTAACTCTCGTCTAATGGTTGGAATAGTAGTGAATGTATGAGCACACGTTGGTGGCCTTCCTATATACTGCAAACCTAAACTTTCTATCAACTCGGTGTATCAACACATCTAAGAATGGAAGTTTAGAGTCCACCTCTTTCTCCATGGTGAATTTAATGGACAGGACTAGAGCATTAAGTCTTGGTAAAAATGTATCAAGGGCCTTATCATTTGGCCAAAGACACAAGATGTCTTCAGCATATCTGAACCATTTAGCTCTACATGGCAGGATATCTTTCAACAATCTAGTCTCAAAAAATTCCACATACAGATTGTTCAATAAGGGGGACAATGGATTACCCATAGCCATTCTCTGTTTTTGAGCATAGTATTTGCCCCTCAAACTGAAACTTGCAATTAACTACACACAGCTTATTTAGTTCAATAATGGTATTTTTATCAAAGGCAAAGAGAACTCATCTAATTCTTCTTCCAAATAGGATAGCAAGTCGTTGACAGGAACTTTGTTGAACAACATAGTGACATCAAAACTTACTAGTGTAAAATCATTCGACATGCTGATATTTTGCAATTTGTAGATGAAATCAACATTGTTTTTCAAGTGGCTTCAGAAATGTTGCAAAGCAAAGGGTTAATATTTTTGCTAACCATTTTGACAAAGTATATGATGCTGGTCCTACAGAGCTAATAATAGATCTTGCAGGAAAACCAGGCTTGTGGGTTTTAATCAAACCGTGATTGTAAGGGTGTGGTCGCAGATCTCGCCGATTACAGAAAGGAGAGAAGGGGTAGTATATATAGGCCAGCAAACAGGGATGGGACAAGAGAGGTAGTAGTAGTAGTAGTAGTAGTAGTAATGGTGTCAGTCAAAGACTAAGAAAGAGGAGCACTGCAAGGGAGCTAGGGACCCACAAAGGGTAGGAACAAAATCAGGTAACTTATCCTGATTCTTTTTTCTCCATCTCCCTTTTCCCCTTTCCTCTTTCTCCTTTGGGTTTTCTTTCTTTTGCCTTGGGTGTTTGGTCCTTTATTATTTATTTTTATTTTTTTCCCCTCTGTTTTTTTTCCTACCCATTGTGGGCCCCTAGCTCTCTTGCAGTGCTCCTCTTTCTTAGTCTCTGACTGACTCTACTACTACTACTACCTCTACCACTACATTTCTACTTCCTTTCCTACTACCTCTCTTGTCCCATCCCTGTCTGCTTGCCTATATATACTGCCTCCTTCTTTCCTTTCTGTTGCCTTTGCAAGTGATCTATGGAAAGGATTACTAGTGATGAGTCTCATGATTGAGAGGGAGAGGGAGGGAGGGAGGGAGAGAGAGAGAGAGAGAGAGAGAGAGAGAGAGAGAGAGAGAGAGAGAGAGAGAGAGAGAGAGAGAGAGAGAGGGGGAGGGAGAGGGAGAGAGAGAGAGAGAGAGAGAGAGAGAAACACAAATGTTGGTAATGCCGGTGCAGTAGTAAGTATGAATGGGAGAGTGTTGGTACCTGGGGAAGAAGTTGATATCCTTGGGGTGAAATTTGACTCCAAATTAACCATGAAGAACCATGTTGTAAATCTTGCAAACAAGGCAGCCAGGAAGCTTACAACACTTTGCCGTATCTCGCATCTGCTTAACAGTAGGAGTTGCAAGATTCTGCATGAGGCACAAGTAGGCTCACACCTTAAGTATGCTCCACATTCTTGGTTTGCCTGCCCCCCTTCCCCTTCATCTGCGACTGCTTGACAGAGTAGAGAACAGAGCAAAACATCACATCTCTCGCCTGGATCCATCCTGGATAGATCTGTCATTTCAGCAGAGCCTTCAACACAAGAGGGATGTGGGTGGCCTTACTGTTATGTACAAGGCCAATATTGTCAAAGTACCACACTTGGATCCACTTCGAGGACAGCGTGAAGCAAGTTTCTATACCACAAGACGGGCAGAAAGCAGCAACTTCACTCTGGCTGTACCCTTCTCCAGAACATCACTTCATGTGATATCATTTATCCCCAAGATGACTCGAGTCTGAAACACATTCATACAGCATTATGATGTCAATGAGATAAAGTCAGTTGATCAAATGAAAATGTTGGCCCACAGATGGCTCCAACTTCATCCTGTTCCCTACTTGTATGTTTCATAACACTTTGCTGCCATGGTACAAGCTCTTGATCCAGCTATGGAACCTAGACCAAGAAAAAACTTGTGGGCACAGACTTTCTTGAACTGCCTGCCTCCCTGTCTCATCTACAACTTTTTGACAGAACAGAGAACAAAGCAAGACGACTCATCTCTCGCCTGGACCCAGCCCAGTCTGGACAGATCTGTCATTTCAGCAGAACCTTCAACACCAGAGTGGCGTGGGTTGCCTTACTGTTATGTACAAGACCAATATTGTCCAAGTACCACACTTGGCTCCATTCCGAGGACAGTGAGAAGTGAGCTTCTACACAACAAGACTGGCAGCAAACAGCAATTACACTCTGACTTTACCATTATGCAGAACATTATTTCATTTGAGATAATTCATTCCAAGAATGACTATTATGAAACATGTTTGTACAACATAATGACATCGCTGCAACAAAGTCAGTTGACCAAATGAAATCGCTGGCCCACAGATGGCTCCACCATCGCCCTGTTCCTATTTGTATGTCTCATGAGGGGGTTAGCAGAGAAAGTTGAGGTTGGAGGGAAGGACTGGGTGGAGAGGGAGGGACGGGATGTGGAGGGAAGGACTGGAGGGAGGGAAGGGGTGGGGATGGAGAGACTGGATGGGGAGGAAAGGATGGAGTGGGGAGGGAGGGAGAGGGTGGGAAGGGAAGGACTGGGAGAGGAAAGAGGGCCGGGGTGAGGAGGAAGGGACGGAGTGGGGAGGGACTGGCAGCATCACTGAGCCTGGGTCATAATACCCAGCAGAGAGTCTCTCACGCCAGCACAACAATAACTCATCTCGACTCCTTATTCTAGGCCAGTTCTCACGTTTTCCCTTTACCAACACTACTCTCACCGCTCATGTTCGCTCTCTCTCTTCTTGCCTCTTTATTCCCTCTTTTTTATCATCCCTGCCCACTTCTTTGCTCTTGAATGAATAATAAATTGATATACAAAACAGGTTCATAAGTAAGACACAACAATGTCACGATCACAACTGCAAAGAAAATGATATAATGGATAACGAGAACGTTCAAAACAAGAGATGTAAGCCAATGATGGTCCTTTTCAAATCACTTGTTATCTCTATGCTGGAATATTGCTACACATTAATATCTCCGTTCAAAGCAAGTGAAACTGCAGATCTAGAGAGTGTATAGAGAACCTTTACTGCACATATTGTCATGGGGGTTCGATAACGTGGATTGGGTAAGAACACTCACATAGGCTAGTTAGTATGTATAATTATAACGGAAAGTATGGGAATAACCAGGCCGCCCTGCCTCTCTGCTCTCTATCTCAGACTGACCCACCAGTGAAGCCTAGGGGGTGAGCGGCGTTCAAAAGCATGCTATGATCGTCTGACTGAGTATCAGAGGTAGAGATTACAGGATCAGGAGGATTGTCAGAGTCTGTCACATTAGTCTGGGTTGGAACATCATTATCATCACATACTAACTTCATATGATCTAAATGTGATTCTTTATACTGACCAGTACTAATTTCTCTAACCTTATACTTATTGCCAGTGATATGTTCAACTACTCGATAAGGACCAACAAACTTTTGATCAAGCTTAGGCACTGCAGACGTTTTGTTAAAGTTAGTCAGCATAACTCTCGAACCTATTTTGATTTTGGACGGCTTTGCTCGAGTGTTAGCGACTCTTGTAAATTCTGCTGTTGATTTATAAAGTGTTTCACGGATTCTTCTAATGACGTTTTGATCTAAGCTGGTACGAGTTGCTATGAAATCATCAGGGTTGTAATTTGGTTTCGGGTTAAAATATACACCTTAACTACTGGGAACGCTTGGAAGCACTTGACGTGTAATCGTTGGAACGCAGGCGAGAGAGATATATCATAATCTATACTTGTAAAATCCTAGAAGGGATGCACAGAAATCACTCCCTACGAAAGTAAAAGACTTGGCAGGCGATACAAAATACCCCAATGAGAAGTAGGGGCGCCATTGGTACACTAAAAGAAAACACCATAAGTGTCCGGGGTCCAAGACTATTCAACAGTCTCCCACCAGCCATAAGGGAAATTACCAATAGGCCCCTGGTTGCCTTCAAGAGGGAGATGGACAGTTACATGAAGTTGGTGCCAGATCAGCCAGGCTGTGCTTCGTACGTTGAACTACGTGCGACCAACAGTAACAGCCTCGATGATTAAGCCCTGATCCACCAGGAGACCTGGTCGTGGACCGGGCCGCGGGGGCGTTGATCCCCGGAATACTCTCCAGGTAGACTGCAGATATGTGCAACAGTTAGGTATCTATTCCGAAACGTTTCGCCTACACAGAAGGTTTCTTCAGTCGAGTACAGAAGAGTGAGCAGAAGCAGAAGAGATGTGACGACGATGTTATCAGTCCATCACCCTTGATGACGTAGTTTTGAGGTGGTCAGTCCCTCAGCCTGGAGAAGAGTTCTGCTCCATAGTGTGTAACAATGTGAAGTTGAAGCAACAGTATGGAGACTTATATACTGTCAAGAGGTGAGGGGCAGCCCACTAGTAAAAGAAATAATGTAATCACTGAGCAGGCAAATCCCTCTCACATACATCCATTCTCACCTGAAGACGTTGTCGAAGGTGTTTTCTGTACCGAGATACCACTGTGTTGCAGTGTCTGACAGTGAATATTAAAATGGTATACAATACCGACAGGTTGATAAGTAAGACACAAGTGCGACAGTTAAGTGTCTTTACTCCGCCTACTGTGTACGCGAGACTTTTCGGTATAAAGATACCTAACCATTGCACATGTGTCTTCTCTTTCTTATCCTATTTGTACTTCCTGTCACTTACGTCTTTCTTCCCCTTCTTATCTTCTCATAACTTTTCTAGTTCATATTTTTTCATCCACCCTTTTTTTTCACTTCCATCGTTTTCCATATAATTCTCCTCTTCTCTTTCCTTCACGTTTTTTCTCATTACCCGCTTATCACTCTGTATACTACACAATCAACAATACTATGTGAACAAGTAAACAACAATACTTGTACGAAAAGGCGAAAACTTCAGAGTTCATTTAGGTATTAGACAACTTTAGGAGGTACAGAGAGCTAGCAGTCACGTGACTCACTCAGCTGTGTCTACCACCAACACAGTTCTCATTCAATAGATACAGAGTGTGACGAAGCTGTCACCTCTGGGATAAACATAACACAATATCGCAATTTAGCCACCCATCACACAAGGCCTATGACAAAATTTGAATTTGTGAAAATATAGGTGCATGTGGTCTGTACAACTATAGGTGCGTGTGGTGTGTACAATTATAGGTGCGTGTGGTCTGTAGTTATAGGTGCGTGTGGTATGTACAATTATAGGTGCGTGTGGTCTGTACAATTATAGGTGTATGTGGTCTGTACAGTTATAGGTGTGTGTTGTCTGTACAAGTGAAGGTGCGTGTGGTCTGTACAATCATAGGTGCGTGTGGTCTGTAGTTATAGGTGCGTGTGGTATGTACAATTATAGGTGCGTGTGGTCTGTACAATTATAGGTGTGTGTGGCCTGTACAGTTATAGGTGTGTGTGGTTTGTACAGTTATAGGTGTGTGTGGTCTGTACAGTTATAGGTGTGTGTGGTCTATACAGTTATAGGTGTGTGTGGTCTGTACAGTTATAGGTGTGTGTGGTCTGTACAGTTATAGGTGTGTGTTGTCTGTACAATTATAGGTGCGTGTGGTCTGTACAATTATAGGTGTGTGTGGTCTGTACAATTATAGGTGTGTGTTGTCTGTACAATTATAGGTGTGTGTTGTCTGTACAGTTATAGGTGTGTGTGGTCTGTACAATTACAGGTGTGTGTGGTCTGTACAATTATAGGTGTGTGTGGTCTGTACACTTATAGGTGTGTGTTGTCTGTACAGTTATAGGTGTGTGTGGTCTGTACAGTTGTAGGTGTGTGTGGTCTGTACAGTTATAGGTGTGTGGTCTGTACAGTTATAGGTGTGTGTGGTCTGTACAGTTATAGGTGTGTGTGGTCTGTACAGTTATAGGTGTGTGTTGTCTGTACAGTTATAGGTGTGTGTGGTCTGTACAGTTATAGGTGCGTGTGGTCTGTACAGTTATAGGTGCGTGTTGTCTGTACTGTTATAGGTGCGTGTGGTCTGTACAGTTATAGACGCGTGTGGTCTGTACAGTCATAGGTGAGTGTGGTCTGTACAGTTATAGGTGCGTGTGGTCTGTACAGTTATAGGTGCGTGTGGTCTGTACAGTTATAGGTGTGTGTGGTCTGTACAGTTATAGGTGCGTGTGGTCCGTACAGTTATAGGTGCGTGTGGTCTGTACAATTATAGGTATCGTAAGGGGTTCTTGAATGGAGATATCATAGGATAAGGTAGACACACTTGTAGGATGGTAGGTGTATTGTCAGACTGAGATGAGAGATGGAGCCCGGTGCCTAGCCTGTTCACGCCTTGTAGGTCTGCCGCCGAGTGAGAGCGGGACAGAGGGATCACTGCCCATGTGTATCCCTATGACGTCACACAAAGCCAAAGGCCTACGAGGGATCTCGTGTCTAAAGCACAGGGATGATACTAATATGCTATGCTATATAATACTGGGAATACAGGGATCAGCAACTATGCTGACAGCTCGGTCATGTTACGTATGTCGTCCCGACATACACTACTATACTATAGGCTGAACAGGCAGGCGGATCTGGGCTGATTCTATACAATAACAAATTCATATATAACTTAGAACTAATGGATGGTACAACATGATTTTGACGTAATGGGTGTTAACGTAATCATTACAAACTATAAGAACAAATCATTATACAATATGGATGGAATTGATCGATCGATCTGTATTCATGCACTCTACGGATTCTGAGGAAGAATAATTATATACAAAGAAGTGTTTAACAGAAAGGCAGATTCGGTGCACACAAATCTAGACTGTTAATTCTCAGAATACGGAGGGAACGTGAACACGAAAATTTCCGACAAACTGATCAGCTAATAATAAAACACACAATTGACAAATTCATTCATCTCGGACATCTAATTATACAGACTATGTACATTTAAACCCAATTCTGCGAGGGTAAGGTTTACGTATGCAGAATGGTTATCATCTCTGGGAGGGTCGAATTCCTCTGCAATGGCTAACACATGCCTTGACTGAGAGATCTGAACGAGTATCTACAAAAGATACAACTACAATCACTAGTGACTGTGGAATTACTAACTCGTCTGCTAGGAGTACTCAACTCGACTATTCGATACAGTAACTCTTGGCTCGTTACAAAGTCACTAATGGGTACTGGTGGCTTCACAGTAAGAATAAGGTCTTCCTGGAGCAGGAATCGAATCACACCAGAACACAAGGGATCGGTTCTCTGGGCATTTTTGACATCCTCGACAGTAAATGGAGGATCTGCAGTAACTACACTAACGTGTCGCGATAAAGCATCTGCGACTACATTTGACTTGCCAGGTAAATTTTCAAAAGTGGGATTGAACTCTTGGATAGTCAAGGTCCATCTGGCTAACCTTCCAGTAGGCTGTTTGTTCTGGAATAAAGGTAACAGTTCTTCCTTACTGGAGGAAAGAACAAACTCGGTGGAGTGGATGACTCCCCCCGGTTGAAAAAAAATTAACGCTATAACACGCAATATGAGCAAGGGAGAACGAATCTACTATCTCAACTGCAAGCACAGGAGAAAAGAAATGAACACGGTCAACAATGCTGATATTCAATCTGAGTCGCACACAGTGACACGAGGTATCAGCTATAAAGAAACTACACTTACAACGTTAACATGTGAAAGTTACTCGAGAACTAACTTCTTACAATGCACTGATTACTGTCAACTAGGATGGGATCACCATCTGGAACATTAGGAACAACAACAGACACTCTAGTGAGAACACTAGCTGTAACAGAGACGTCTTTCTGCAGACAGCATGTCACATCAACAAGAGATGGCATTACTAGTTGCAAGTAATCGTTTTCTGACAAGGCATCCCCTGTGGAGAAACTACTACTCGAACTAGCAGTCATTGCAGGGATAGGCTGTGCACTCAAGGCAGTCTGAGTGTCCCCGGACACTTGAGGCAACGGAACACTATCCTGCAAGTCTGAAGGTATAGGTGGAACACAGACGGGAATGACAGAATTACTAGTGCCTGACCGCTCGGCTACGTTAATAAGTAATTCACGGATCTATAAGAACTTAATCTGAACTTCACATTTCGCAGCACTTTAACAAATCTCAGATACAAGCTGTGAGAACAAACACATTGCTCAAGGGCTAGGTATTGTCTTTCAGTCAGTAAGGGAATGTTGGTACTGTGGACTGATTCATATTGACTTTGACTGGCATGATACACTAAGTGAATATTCAAAAATGACTGGGACATCTTCTCAGTGAAAATACTGAAGGGCATAAGTCAAGAAAAGTGGAGAGAATGACACAATAAGCTTAAATGGAAGAAAATGCTTAACTATTCTGCATAAGTAATTAAAAATTGACAAGTTACACAGTAAGCAAAGAACTCACACAAGAATAATATGCAACTTAAAAACTGAAAATCAAGAGAACTTGTACTTTGCTCAAATCTAATTTGCTCAACTTTTACTTTAAATTGAATAAATGGCACAGTGAGTTGTCTTTACTTTCAATGCAACAAGGAAAATACACAATAAAATAATAAAATGGACTCAATAAACTTGTGCAAAAATTAAAACAAACATACAATTCACTGAAATAAAAATTAAAATGACAGACAGAATAAAATACTATGCACAGAACAGAGCATAAGAAACTGCACTGTAATAAACTGTATTGCACAACACTGCATAAAATTTTCTGCAAGAAAAACTTTAATAGCAACACAATATTTGCACAAGAATTATTGCAAAATGAGTCTATGTGCAATAATAAAAATTATAACACACAAGAAAAGAAATATATCAAGGAATGAACACTTTAACTCTTAACTGCACTTAAACAACAAGCAAAAGAACAATTTACTTTAAAAGGAGAACTTAAAAATTGCACTAAGAGTGAATTTGCTCAATAAAATATGAAAAAAAATTAATAGGTGCAAAAAACACACAACAAAAAGGAATACAACACTTACAGTGATGCAGAACACAAAACATCAACATAAACACAGTACTAGAATTTTCTTGCAATGAAACTTGATGTGTGAAAAATTTTGTAAATGTGAGCTCTTGCTGGGACTTAAAAAATGGCACTATTGTCTGTGGAAATAAGACAAATTAAACACTGGCTGAATAAAGGAATATGAACACAAGAATGTTCAACACACAGGGAACAAAAATAGAATTACACAAATGCTGGGAAGAAAAAAAATAACAGACAACACTGAGTTGTGATGCAGAATATGAGGTGAAAAATTTACTGAGTTAATTCACTGGAATTCTGAAGTTTAAACACAAGTTCTATATTGCTCATATGTTGCACACACAACAAAGGAAAAACACTCAGTACTTACTTCAAGTGTATAAAAAGATACACAACACAACAGATATAAAATAATGCACGAAAATTAACACTGAATTAAGGAGATTAAAAGAAATGAATGCAATCAGTACATGATAAACACTGAGTCTGATCAAGAGTCACTGAATGTCACTAAGAGAAAAATTCACTGGGAACACAAAAGAAATGTCTCAACACTCGCAAATGTCTCTAAAAAAAAAATATTATAGCTGTAACACTTGAAAAAAATGAGATTGATGGATTGTTTATATCGTCTTGCTGCTGTCCTCTGCACAGATGATCGTAGAATTGCGCTTAAATCGGCGAGAGACAACACACAGGAGGCTTTTAAAGATGGCGCGCCACTCTCTAGCTCTTGACCCCCTATGTGGTCCTTAAAATATGGTGCTACAACCCTTAGCAGTGCACCAAAACACTGATGAGGTAGGTGAGTTGTAATGGCCGACTGTAGTTGGGTTTGTGGGTAATGGCTGAGCGAGGCGTCTGAGACCGGCAATGGTGCGACACACGTGATCGTGAGTGGCTGGGCTTATGGGTTGAACGTCGTAAGCCTCACTGAGAAAACCCACACTGCCGCAAAGATAATTCTAAGCCGGCTGGCTTAGAAGAAACCCACGAAATACTACAACACCACAAGGATGACAAGGAGCACTCAGAATGCTTGGAACTTGAATCACAAGCGATGAAGGCTACTCATGTGGCTTGCTTGAGTACTGGGGTAAGACACTTGGGTTAGTTGCTAGCTGGCTTATCTTAACCCTTCACACAGAATGGCTTGATAACTTCACACGATGAGCACAGCAGGGGTGGAAGCTGGCTTGGCAGACAAAATAATTGGATGGAGTAGGCTAGGCTGGACTGGACTCGGGTGTTCTGACTCCCCCACCACAGACTGGAAGCTGGCTTATTTTGCAAACTCGGGTCAACCCCTCGGGAGTAATGCAAAAGCAGATAACCACTAATACAAAGAGACTGACCAGTGAATAATGTAGAAGCTGGTAGAGTAGCTGGCTTGAGGTAGCTGGATGGGGGTGAACCTCGGTAGGCCTACTGGTAACACGAAATGGCCGTCTTGCTGGTCGACAATTTTATCTCCAGAAATCGCTGTAATCGTCAGAATTACAGGCTCACCGCTGTCACCATTTATCGTAAGGGGTTCTTGAATGGAGATATCGTAGGATAAGGTAGACACACTTGTAGGATGGTAGGTGTATTGTCAGACTGAGATGAGAGATGGAGCCCGGTGCCTAGCCTGTTCACGCCTTGTAGGTCTGCCGCCGAGTGAGAGCGGGACAGAGGGATCACTGCCCATGTGTATCCCTATGACGTCACACAAAGCCAAAGGCCTACGAGGGATCTCGTGTCTAAAGCACAGGGATGATACTAATATGCTATGCTATATAATACTGGGAATACAGGGATCAGCAACTATGCTGACATAGGTGCGTGTGGTCTGTACAGTTATAGGTGTGTGTGGTCTGTACAGTTATAGGTGTGTGTGGTCTATACAGTTATAGGTGTGTGTGGTATGTACAGTTATAGGTGTGTGTGGTCTGTACAGTTATAGGTGTGTGTTGTCTGTACAATTATAGGTGCGTGTGGTCTGTACAATTATAGGTGTGTGTGGTCTGTACAATTATAGGTGTGTGTTGTCTGTACAATTAAGGTGTGTGTTGTCTGTACAGTTATAGGTGTGTGTGGTCTGTACAATTACAGGTGTGTGTGGTCTGTGCAATTATAGGTGTGTGTGGTCTGTACAATTATAGGTGTGTGTTGTCTGTACAGTTATAGGTGTGTGTGGTCTGTACAGTTGTAGGTGTGTGTGGTCTGTACAGTTATAGGTGTGTGGTCTGTACAGTTATAGGTGTGTGTGGTCTGTACAGTTATAGGTGTGTGTGGTCTGTACAGTTATAGGTGTGTGTTGTCTGTACAGTTATAGGTGTGTGTGGTCTGTACAGTTATAGGTGCGTGTGGTCTGTACAGTTATAGGTGCGTGTGGTCTGTACAGTTATAGGTGTGTGTGGTCTGTACAGTTATAGGTGCGTGTGGTCTGTACAGTTATAGGTGCGTGTGGTCTGTACAGTTATAGATGCGTGTGGTCTGTACAGTTATAGATGCGTGTGGTCTGTACAGTTATAGGTGAGTGTGGTCTGTACAGTTATAGGTGCGTGTGGTCTGTACAGTTATAGGTGCGTGTGGTCTGTACAGTTATAGGTGTGTGTGGTCTGTACAGTTATAGGTGCGTGTGGTCCGTACAGTTATAGGTGCGTGTGGTCTGTACAGTTATAGGTGCGTGTGGTCTGTACAGTTATAGGTGAGTGTGGTCTGTACAGTTATAGGTGCGTGTGGTCTGTACAGTTATAGGTGCGTGTGTTCTGTACAGTTATAGGTGTGTGTGGTCTGTACAGTTATAGGTGAGCGTGGTCTGTACAGTTATAGGTGCGTATGGTCTGTACAGTTATAGGTGCGTGTGGTCTGTACAGTTATAGGTGAGTGTGGTCTGTACAGTTATAGGTGTGTCTGGTCTGTACAGTTATAGGTGCGTGTGGTCTGTACAGTTATAGGTGCGTGTGGTCTGTACAGTTATAGATGCGTGTGGTCTGTACAGTTATAGGTGAGTGTGGTCTGTACAGTTATAGGTGCGTGTGGTCTGTACAGTTATAGGTGCGTGTGGTCTGTACAGTTATAGGTGTGTGTGGTCTGTACAGTTATAGGTGTGTGTGGTCTGTACAGTTATAGGTGTGTGTGGTCTGTACAGTTATAGGTGCGTGTGGTCTGTACAGTTATAGGTGCGTGTGGTCTGTACAGTTATAGGTGAGTGTGGTCTGTACAGTTATAGGTGCGTGTGGTCTGTACAGTTATAGGTGAGTGTGGTCTGTACAGTTATAGGTGAGTGTGGTCTGTACAGTTATAGGTGCGTGTGGTCTGTACAGTTATAGGTTTGTGTGGTCTGTACAGTTATAGGTGCGTGTTGTCTGTACAATTATAAGCGCGCGCCTTCATGCTTTGTTTACAGTTTTGAAATTGGCAAAGAAGATTCCAAGACAAAAGTTTGGCGACTTATATACTTACTAGGTGGAAAAACTTTTGTCACAGCCAGAAAAAAAAAAACATACTGAAGGCCTACAGAAGCTGGCTGGGTTAATGATATAACATTGTTGGAGTTTAAAATATAAATATTGCTGTATGTGACTGCTGAATCAAAAAGCAATCTAAATATCTAACGTCACAAATTTCAGAAGAGTATCTTTATGTAAATTATATAATTCAGTTAAACAATTCTCCGAACCTGAGTGGCATTCACACTCATACATGGATGGGGATAGAGGATGCCAGCATCATTCTCTGAACCTGAGTGGCATCCTATACCTCCATGGGAGGGGATCCAGGGGACGGTGTCCATACAAAGTCTGGCCACGAAGAGATGTGTGCACATGTTGGGCAGCACAGTTTACGGTTGAGGTTGAGTTGAGACTGAAACATGTCATGTCCGGTACATAAAAGTCATGTCCAAGGAACACGCCAAGCCAAGTATTAGTCATGAGGACGGCAGTATGCTCAGACAACAAACATCAGTTTTAACAGAAATCAAAGAAAGCGTCATTTACTTAAAACATCAGCTTTTCTTAAATCTTATCAAGCCCCTCCGATGCAAATACAAGTGAGCGGTATCCTAATACCGATGACAGATATCCTCACATCGTGGAGCGGCAGTTTGTTTTCGTTGGATAGTATCCTAATATCAGTGAACGGTTTTATCAGAGCTCAGTTTATTATTATTGGTGGTATAGCCAGACAGTAACAGCTGGTCGAATACATGACTGATATCTATTAAAATATCTTGGACTCGATGGAGTGATGTTATGTTTCTTAAATAGAATTGAAAAGCTAACACTGTGAGGCCAGCAGCGGCTTCATCAGTGAGTTAATGTTGATGTTAAAAACGATTTCTACCGAAATGTCTAGATTCCTCATCGAGTGACAGCAAGAAATCAAAACAACTAGAGATCTAGGGCGATGTCATTAGCCTGGCCTCACGGTAATCTTTCACGTAAAAGCGGTGATGAGGATGTGAGTGTAGTGAAGGTGGCATTTAAGACGTGTATACGTTGACTGTATGTAAATAATGTAATAAAACGTAATAATAATGTATAATGGTTCCATTTTATACGGCTGAAACAACAGGATGCAGGACAAAAACCTAACGTACATATCTGCAAATATTTACTTAAGGAATTCTTTAAGATCCTGCAACACAAAAATAAATAACACGAATAATAATGATAGGTAACCTTACTGAAATATTGTAAACTCATTTGAGAAAATAAATCAGGTACCCATCCTTGGTACCCTCTAGTATACCGTCACCAAGGGAATCAACAAGTGTGGTTTAGTGATAATCCCCATCCATCAATTATGTTTAGCCAGAGTAATGGAAGGTAAATATGAAGCTAATACAGGGCCACCAGTGTGCAAGATCCCACACTGCACTATCTTACTAGCTACTGATGCCACCAGTATTTTATAAGACTGCATACGTCAGAGGAAGATATAACTAACGATATATGTAACACATCGTCCTCTGACATTCGCATAAGAAACACTGTTTCCGTTGTTTCCTAACGTTTCGTGGCCGCGGGGGTCAACGCCTCCCGCGGCCAGGTCTGTGACCAGGCCTCCTGGCTTCTTATCTACAAATATTATTAAAACTCCAACAAGTTTCATTGTAAAATACAATCGATTATTTGTATTTTGTCTTAGAGAAAGACCAGCAGTGTCTCTCAGTAACACCCGACCAACAGTGTCTCTCAGTAACACCCGACCAACAGTGTCTCTCAGTAACACCCGACCAACAGTGTCTCTCAGTAACACCCGACCAACAGTGTCTCTCAGTAACACCCGACCAATAGTGTCTCTCAGTAACACCCGACCAACAGTGTCTCTCAGTAACACCCGACCAACAGTGTCTCTCAGTAACACCCGACCAACAGTGTCTCTCAGTAACACCCGACCAACAGTGTCTCTCAGTAACACCCGACCAACATTGTCTCTCAGTAACACCCGACCAACAGTGTCTCTCAGTAACACCCGACCAACAGTGTCTCTCAGTAACACCCGACCAACAGTGTCTCTCAGTAACACCCGACCACCAGTGTCTCTCAGTAACACCCGACCAACAGTGTCTCTCAGTAACACCCGACCAACAGTGTCTCTCAGTAACACCCGACCAACAGTGTCTCTCAGTAACACCCGACCAACAGTGTCTCTCAGTAACACCCGACCAACAGTGTCTCTCAGTAACACCCGACCAACAGTGTCTCTCAGTAACACCCGACCAACAGTGTCTCTCAGTAACACCCGACCAACATTGTCTCTCAGTAACACCCGACCAACAGTGTCTCTCAGTAACACCCGACCAACAGTGTCTCTCAGTAACACCCGACCAACAGTGTCTCTCAGTAACACCCGACCAACAGTGTCTCTCAGTAACACCCGACCAACAGTGTCTCTCAGTAACACCCGACCAACAGTGTCTCTCATTAACACCCGACTAAGAGTGTCTGTCAGTAACACCCGACCAACAGTGTCTCTCAGTAGCACCCGACTAAGAGTGTCTCTCATTAACACCCGAATAACAGTGTCTCTCAGTGACACCCGCCTAACAGTGTCTCTCATTACCCGACTAACAGTGTATCTCAGTAACACCCGACTAACAGTGTCTTTCAGTAACACCCGACTAATAGTGTCTCTGATTAACACCCGACTAACAGTGTCTCTCAGTAACACCCGACCAACAGAGTCTCTCAGTAACACTCGACCAACAGAGTCTCAGTAATTCCCGACCAACAGAGTCTCTCAGTAACATCCGACTAACAGTGTTTCTCAGTAACACCCGACCAACAGAGTCTCTCAGTAGCATCCGACTAACAGTATCTCTCAGTAACACCCGACTAGCAGTGGCTCTCAGTAACACTCGACCAACCGTGTCTCTCAGTAACACCCGACTAACAGTGTCTCTCAGTAACACCCGACTAACAGTGTCTTTCAGTAACACCCGACTAACAGTGTCTCTCAGTAATACCCAAATAACAGTGTCTTTCAGAAACACCCCCGACTAACAGTGTCTTTCAGTAACACCCGACTAACAGTGTCTTTCAGCAACACCCGACTAACAGTGTCTTTCAGTAACACCCGATTATCAGTGTCTTTCAGTAACACCCGACTATCAGTGTCTTTCAGTAACACCCGACTAACAGTGTCTTTCAGCAACACCCGACTAACAGCGTCTTTCAGTAACACCCGATTATCAGTGTCTTTCAGTAACACCCGACTATCAGTGTCTTTCAGTAACGCCCGACTAACAGTGTCTTTCAGTAACACCCGACTAACAGTGTCTTTCAGTAACGCCCGACTAACAGTATCTTTCAGTAACACCCGACTAACAGTGTCTTTTAATAACACACGACTAACAGTGTCTTTCAGTAACACCCGACTAACAGTGTTTTTCAGTAACACCCGACTAACAGTATCTTTCAGTAACACCCGACTAACAGTGTCTTTCAATAACACCCGACTAACAGTGTCTTTCAGTAACACCCGACTAACAGTGTCTTTCAGTAACACCTGACTAACAGTATCTTTCAGTAATAAACGACTAACAGTGTCTTTCAATAACACCCGACTAACAGTGTCTTTCAGTAACACCCGACTAACAGTGTCTTTCAGTAACACCCGACTAACAGTGTCTTTCAGTAACACCCGACTAACAGTGTCTTTCAGTAACACCCGACTAACAGTGTCTTTCAGTAACACCCGACTAACAGTGTCTTTCAGTAACACCTGACTAACAGTATCTTTCAGTAATAAACGACTAACAGTGTCTTTCAATAACACCCGACTAACAGTGTCTTTCAGTAACACCCGACTAACAGTGTCTTTCAGTAACTCCCGACTAACAGTGTCTTTCAGTAACACCCGACTAACAGTGTCTTTCAGTAACACCCGACTAACAGTGTCTTTCAGTAACACCCGACTAACAGTGTCTTTCAGTAACACCCGACTAACAGTAACTTTCAGTAGCACCCGAATAACAGTGTCTTTCAGTAACACCCGACTAACAGTGTCTTTCAGTAACACCCGACTAACAGTATCTTTCAGTAACACTCGACTAACAGTGTCTTTCAGTAACACCCGACTAACAGTGTCTTTCAGTAACACCCGACTAACAGTGTCTTTCAGTAACACCCGACTAACAGTATCTTTCAGTAACACCCGACTAACAGTGTCTTTCTCTCACACCCGACTAACAGTGTCTTTCAGTAACACCCGACTAACAGTGTCATTCAGTAACACCCGACTAACAGTATCTTTCAGTAACACTCGACTAACAGTGTCTTTCAGTAACACCCGACTAACAGTATCTTTCAGTAACACCCGAATAACAGTGTCTTTCAGTAACACCCGACTAACAGTGTCTTTCAGTAACACCCGACTAACAGAGTCTTTCAGTAACACCCGACTAACAGTGTCTTTCAGTAACACTCGACTAACAGTGTCTTTCAGTAACACCCGACTAACAGTAACTTTCAGTAGCACCCGACTAACAGTGTCTTTCAGTAACACCCGACTAACAGTGTCTTTCAGTAACACCCGACTAACAGTGTCTTTCAGTAACACCCGACTAACAGTGTCTTTCAGTAACACCCGACTAACAGTATCTTTCAGTAACACCCGACTAACAGTGTCTTTCAGTAACACCCGACCAACAGTATCTTTCAGTAACACCCGACTAACAGTGTCTTTCAGTAACACCCGACTAACAGTGCCTTTCAGTAACACCCGACTAACAGTGTCTTTCAGTAACACCCGACTAACAGTGTCTTTCAGTAACACCCGACTAACAGTGTCTTTCAGTAACACCCGACTAACAGTAACTTTCAGTAGCTCCCGACTAACAGTGTCTTTCAGTAACACCCGACTAACAGTGTCTTTCAGTAACACCCGACTAACAGTGTCTTTCAGTAACACCCGACTAACAGTATCTTTCAGTAACCCCCGACTAACAGTGTCTTTCAATAACACCCGACTAACAGTGTCTTTCAGTAACACCTGACTAACAGTATCTTTCAGTAACAAACGACTAACAGTGTCTTTCAATAACACCCGACTAACAGTGTCTTTCAGTAACACCCGACTAACAGTGTCTTTCAGTAACACCCGACTAACAGTATCTTTCAGTAACACCCGACTAACAGTGTCTTTCAGTAACACCCGACTAACAGTATCTTTCAGTAACACCCCGACTAACAGTGTCTTTCAGTAACACCCGACTAACAGTGTCTTTCAGTAACACCCGACTAACAGTGTCTTTCAGTAACACCCGACTAACAGTGTCTTTCAGTAACACCCGACTAACAGTGTCTTTCAGTAACACCCGACTAACAGTGTCTTTTAGTAACACCCGACTAACAGTAACTTTCAGTAGCTCCCGACTAACAGTGTCTTTCAGTAACACCCGACTAACAGTGTCTTTCAGTAACACCCGACTAACAGTGTCTTTCAGTAACACCCGACTAACAGTATCTTTCAGTAACACCCCGACTAACAGTGTCTTTCAGTAACACCCGACTAACAGTGTCTTTCAGTAACACCCGACTAACAGTGTCTTTCAGTAACACCCGACTAACAGTGTCTTTCAGTAACACCCGACTAACAGTGTCTTTCAGTAACACCCGACTAACAGTGTCTTTCAGTAACACCCGACTAACAGTGTCTTTCAGTAACTCCCGACTAACAGTGTCTTTCAGTAACACCCGACTAACAGTGTCTTTCAGTAACACCCGACTAACAGTGTCTTTCAGTAACACCCGACTAACAGTGTCTTTCAGTAACACCCGACTAACAGTAACTTTCAGTAGCACCCGACTAACAGTGTCTTTCAGTAACACCCGACTAACAGTGTCTTTCAGTAACACCCGAATAACAGTGTCTTTCAGTAACACCCGACTAACAGTGTCTTTCAGTAACACCCGACTAACAGTGTCTTTCAGTAACACCCGACTAACAGTGTCTTTCAGTAACACCCGACTAACAGTATCTTTCAGTAACCCCCGACTAACAGTGTCTTTCAATAACACCCGACTAACAGTGTCTTTCAGTATCACCCGACTAACAGTGTCATTCAGTAACACCCGACTAACAGTATCTTTCAGTAACACTCGACTAACAGTGTCTTTCAGTAACACCCGACTAACAGTATCTTTCAGTAACACCCGACTAACAGTGTCTTTCAGTAACACCCGACTAACAGTGTCTTTCAGTAACACCCGACTAACAGAGTCTTTCAGTAACACCCGACTAACAGTGTCTCAGTAACACTCGACTAACAGTGTCTTTCAGTAACACCCGACTAACAGTAACTTTCAGTAGCACCCGACTAACAGTGTCTTTCAGTAACACCCGACTAAGAGTGTCTTTCAGTAACACCCGACTAACAGTGTCTTTCAGTAACACCCGATTAACAGTGTCTTTCAGTAACACCCGACTAACAGTATCTTTCAGTAACACCCGACTAACAGTGTCTTTCAGTAACACCCGACCAACAGTATCTTTCAGTAACACCCGACTAACAGTGTCTTTCAGTAACACCCGACTAACAGTGCCTTTCAGTAACACCCGACTAACAGTGTCTTTCAGTAACACCCGACTAACAGTGTCTTTCAGTAACACCCGACTAACAGTGTCTTTCAGTAACACCCGACTAACAGTAACTTTCAGTAGCTCCCGACTAACAATGTCTTTCTGTAACACCCGACTAACAGTGTCTTTCAGTAACACCCGACTAACAGTATCTTTCAGTAACACCCGACTAACAGTGTCTTTCAGTAACACCCGACCAACAGTATCTTTCAGTAACACCCGACTAACAGTGTCTTTCAGTAACACCCGACTAACAGTGCCTTTCAGTAACACCCGACTAACAGTGTCTTTCAGTAACACCCGACTAACAGTGTATTTCAGTAACACCCGACTAACAGTGTCTTTCAGTAACACCCGACTAACAGTGTCTTTCAGTAACACCCGACTAACAGTAACTTTCAGTAGCTTCCGACTAACAGTGTCTTTCAGTAACACCCGACTAACAGTGTCTTTCAGTAACACCCGACTAACAGTGTCTTTCAGTAACACCCGACTAACAGTATCTTTCAGTAACCCCCGACTAACAGTGTCTTTCAGTAACACCCGACTAACAGTGTCTTTCAGTAACACCCGACTAACAGTGTCTTTCAGTAACACCCGACTAACAGTGTCTTTCAGTAACACCCGACTAACAGTAACTTTCAGTAGCACCCGACTAACAGTGTCTTTCAGTAACACCCGACTAACAGTGTCTTTCAGCAACACCCGACTAACAGTGTCTTTCAGTAACACCCGACTAACAGTGTCTTTCAGTAACACCCGATAAACAGTATCTTTCAGTAACCCCCGACTAACAGTGTCTTTCATTAACACCCGACTAACAGTGTCTTTCAGTAACACCCGACTAACAGTGTCATTCAGTAACACCCGACTAACAGTATCTTTCAGTAACACTCGACTAACAGTGTCTTTCAGTAACACCCGACTAACAGTATCTTTCAGTAACACCCGACTAACAGTGTCTTTCAGTAACACCCGACTAACAGTGTCTTTCAGTAACACCCGACTAACAGAGTCTTTCAGTAACACCCGACTAACAGTGTCTTTCAGTAACACTCGACTAACAGTGTCTTTCAGTAACACCCGACTAACAGTAACTTTCAGTAGCACCCGACTAACAGTGTCTTTCAGTAACACCCGACTAAGAGTGTCTTTCAGTAACACCCGACTAACAGTGTCTTTCAGTAACACCCGATTAACAGTGTCTTTCAGTAACACCCGACTAACAGTATCTTTCAGTAACACCCGACTAACAGTGTCTTTCAGTAACACCCGACCAACAGTATCTTTCAGTAACACCCGACTAACAGTGTCTTTCAGTAACACCCGACTAACAGTGCCTTTCAGTAACACCCGACTAACAGTGTCTTTCAGTAACACCCGACTAACAGTGTCTTTCAGTAACACCCGACTAACAGTGTCTTTCAGTAACACCCGACTAACAGTAACTTTCAGTAGCTCCCGACTAACAATGTCTTTCTGTAACACCCGACTAACAGTGTCTTTCAGTAACACCCGACTAACAGTATCTTTCAGTAACACCCGACTAACAGTGTCTTTCAGTAACACCCGACCAACAGTATCTTTCAGTAACACCCGACTAACAGTGTCTTTCAGTAACACCCGACTAACAGTGCCTTTCAGTAACACCCGACTAACAGTGTCTTTCAGTAACACCCGACTAACAGTGTCTTTCAGTAACACCCGACTAACAGTGTCTTTCAGTAACACCCGACTAACAGTGTCTTTCAGTAACACCCGACTAACAGTATCTTTCAGTAACCCCCGACTAACAGTGTCTTTCAGTAACACCCGACTAACAGTGTCTTTCAGTAACACCCGACTAACAGTGTCTTTCAGTAACACCCGACTAACAGTGTCTTTCAGTAACACCCGACTAACAGTGTCTTTCACTAACACCCGACTAACAGTGTCTTTCAGTAACACCCGACTAACAGTAACTTTCAGTAGCACCCGACTAACAGTGTCTTTCAGTAACACCCGACTAACAGTGTCTTTCAGTAACACCCGACTAACAGTGTCTTTCAGTAACACCCGACTAACAGTGTCTTTCAGTAACACCCGACTAACAGTGTCTTTCAGTAGCACCCGACTAACAGTGTCTTTCAGTAACACCCGACTAACAGTATCTTTCAGTAACCCCCGACTATCAGTGTCTTTCAATAACACCCGACTAACAGTGTCTTTCACTAACACCCGACTAACAGTGTCATTCAGTAACACCCGACTAACAGTATCTTTCAGTAACACTCGACTAACAGTGTCTTTCAGTAACACCCGACTAACAGTATCTTTCAGTAACACCCGACTAACAGTGTCTTTCAGTAACACCCGACTAACAGTATCTTTCAGTAACACCCGACTAACAGTGTCTTTCAGTAACACCCGACTAACAGTGTCTTTCAGTAACACCCGACTAACAGTGTCTTTCAGTAACACCCCGACTAACAGTGTCTTTCAGTAACACCCGACTAACAGTGTCTTTCAGTAACAAACGACTAACAGTGTCTTTCAATAACACCCGACTAACAGTGTCTTTCAGTAACACCCGACTAACAGTATCTTTCAGTAACAAACGACTAACAGTGTCTTTCAATAACACCCGACTAACAGTGTCTTTCAGTAACACCCGACTAACAGTGTCTTTCAGTAACACCCGACTAACAGTGTCTTTCAGTAACACCCGACTAACAGTGTCTTTCAGTAACACCCGACTAGCAGTGTCTTTCAGTAACACCCGACTAACAGTGTCTTTCAGTAACACCCGACTAACAGTGTCTTTCAGTAACACCCGACTAACAGTGTCTTTCAGTAACACCCGACTAACGGTGTCTTTCAGTAACACCCGACTAACAGTGTCTTTCAGTAACACCCGACTAACAGTGTCTTTCAGTAACACACGACTAACAGTGTCTTTCAGTAACACCCGACTAACAGTGTCTTTCAGTAACACCCGACTAACAGTGTCTTTCAGTAACACCCGACTAACAGTGTCTTTCAGTAACACCTGACTAACAGTGTCTTTCAGTAACACCCGACTAACAGTGTCTTTCAGTAACACCCGACTAACAGTGTCTTTCAGTAACACCCGACTAACAGTGTCTTTCAGTAACACCCGACTAACAGTGTCTTTCAGTAACACCCGACTAACAGTGTCTTTCAGTAACACCCGACTAACAGTCGGATATTCAGCTGTGGAATACATGATCAGTTTCTTTTTCATATCTGAGTTTGTTCCTCTCTCTCAGCTCTCCTCCATCCCTCCCTTCTCCAAGCTCTCCTCCACCCCTCCCTTCTCCAAGCTCTCCTCCACCCCTCCCTTCTCCAAGCTCTCCTCCATCCCTCCCTTCTCCAAGCTCTCCTCCACCCCTCCCTTCTCCAAGCTCTCCTCCATCCCTCCCTTCTCCAAGCTCTCCTCCACCCCTCCC
Organism: Cherax quadricarinatus; assembly: GCF_038502225.1. Classification (NCBI taxonomy): domain Eukaryota; kingdom Metazoa; phylum Arthropoda; class Malacostraca; order Decapoda; family Parastacidae; genus Cherax; species Cherax quadricarinatus. The sequence goes on from NC_091292.1 coordinate 43,559,648, forward strand.
TTCTCCAAGCTCTCCTCCACCCCTCCCTTCTCCAAGCTCTCCTCCACCCCTCCCTTCTCCAAGCTCTCCTCCACCCCTCCCTTCTCCAAGCTCTGCACCCTCCCTCCCTTCTCCAAGCTCTCCTCCACCCCTCCCTTCTCCAAGCTCTCCTCCACCCCTCCCTTCTCCAAGCTCTCCTCCATCCCTCCCTTCTCCAAGCTCTCCTCCACCCCTCCCTTCTCCAAGCTCTCCTCCATCCCTCCCTTCTCCAAGCTCTCCTCCATCCCTCCCTTCTCCAAGCTCTCCTCCACCCCTCCCTTCTCCAAGCTCTCCTCCATCCCTCCCTTCTCCAAGCTCTCCTCCACCCCTCCCTTCTCCAAGCTCTCCTCCACCCCTCCCTTCTCCAAGCACTCCTCCATCCCTCCCTTCTCCAAGCTCTCCTCCATCCCTCCCTTCTCCAAGCTCTCCTCCATCCCTCCCTTCTCCAAGCTCTCCTCCACCCCTCCCTTCTCCAAGCTCTCCTCCATCCCTCCCTTCTCCAAGCTCTCCTCCACCCCTCCCTTCTCCAAGCTCTCCTCCATCCCTCCCTTCTCCAAGCACTCCTCCATCCCTCCCTTCTCCAAGCACTCCTCCATCCCTCCATTCTCCAAGCTCTCCTCCATCCCTCCCTTCTCCAAGCACTCCTCCACCCCTCCCTTCTCCAAGCACTCCTCCATCCCTCCATTCTCCAAGCTCTCCTCCATCCCTCCCTTCTCCAAGCTCTCCTCCTCCCCTCCCTTCTCCAAGCTCTCCTCCACCCCTCCCTTCTCCAAGCTCTGCTCCATCACTCCCTTCTCCAAGCTCTCCTCCACCCCTCCCTTCTCCAAGCTCTCCTCCACCCCTCCCTTCTCCAAGCTCTCCTCCATCCCTCCCTTCTCCAAGCTCTCCTCCACCCCTCCCTTCTCCAAGCTCTCCTCCATCCCTCCCTTCTCCAAGCACTCCTCCAACCCTCCCTTCTCCAAGCACTCCTCCATCCCTCCATTCTCCAAGCTCTCCTCCACCCCTCCCTTCTCCAAGCACTCCTCCATCCCTCCCTTCTCCAAGCACTCCTCCATCCCTCCATTCTCCAAGCTCTCCTCCATCCCTCCCTTCTCCAAGCACTCCTCCATCCCTCAATTCTCCAAGCTCTCCTCCATCCCTCCCTTCTCCAAGCTCTCCTCCACCCCTCCCTTCTCCAAGCTCTCCTCCATCCCTCCCTTCTCCAAGCACTCCTCCATCCCTCCCTTCTCCAAGCTCTCCTCCACCCCTCCCTTCTCCAAGCTCTCCTCCATCCCTCCATTCTCCAAGTCCTCCTCCATCTTTCAATTCTCCTTCCCTCCTCCATCCCTCCCTTCTCCCAGCCCTCCCCCATCCTTCCATTCTCCCCCCTCTTCTCCATCCTTCGATTCTCCCTCCCTCCATTCTCCCAGTCCTCCTCCATTTTCTCACCTCCTCCATCTCTCCATTCTCCCAGCCCTCCTCCATCCCTCTGTTCTCCCTCTCACCTCCATCCCTTTATTCTCTCTCCCTCCTACATCCCTCCCTCCTACCCACATCCATCCTTGCTCCCTTCCATTCTTCCTCTCTCCCACTCACTCCCAGTTCCCACTTGCCTCCATTCCTCTTTACTCCTCTCACCTTCTTTCAACTCCATCATTCTCCCATTTCTCTCTCTCTCTCTCTCTCTCTCTCTCTCTCTCTCTCTCTCTCTCTCTCTTAGTGCTTCAGGATAAGCTGGTCTGCAATATCCTGAACTTGGCTAGGACCCTCCACAGCTCTGTCTGTCTCTGGTCGTCTGACCCGTCGCTCTAGCCCTCGTTTTGATCTCTCTAGTATCAGCGGATGCTCCATCTGCTTTAACCGCGGTTCGTCCCCTTTAACCGGGTGCGGAGGTTGGGGGAGGATGGGAGGGAGAAAGCGAAGGAAGGGAGGAGAGGAGAGGTAACGAAGGAAGGAAGGAAGGAGCAGGAACCACTTCCCCCCTACTTAGAACCTTCAGTCATTCCGCCGTCAAGGTAAGAAGGTCCCCTCTAAGAGCCTCTTACCTGCATGCAGTTAGTTTTTTTTATCCCCTTCTTTTGGGTTTTTATAGGGCGGAGTGAGGCATATATTCCCCTCTCCTCATTTTGGCATTATGCAAGACAGTTCCCCTTGCCTCTGTGTTAGGCTGTGAGGGCGAGAACACCCTTTATCACTATTATATAAGTCAATCTCATCGCCCCAGTGTTTAGATGAAAGGGGAAAGAATAGCTTCCGTCTCTGCTACAATATGGTAGTCAGTCCCCCTCTCCCTTGTGTTAGGATGTAGAGGAAAGTGCACCTTCCATTACTACATAAGTCAGTTCCCTCTCCCCTGTGTTAGGATGCAAAGGAAAGTGCACCTTCCATTATTACATAAGTCAGTTCGCTCTCCCCTGTGTAAGGATGTAAAGGACAGTACACCTACCACCACTACATAAGTCAGTTCGCTCTCCCCTGTGTTAGGATGCAAAGGAAAGTGCACCTTCCATTATTACATAAGTCACTTCCCTTCCCCTGTGTTAGGATGTAAAGGAAATTGCACCTTCCATTATTACATAAGTCAGTTCACTCTCCCCTGTGTTAGGATGTAAAGGAAAGTGCACCTTCCATTATTACATAAGTCAGTTCACTCTCCCCTGTGTAAGGATGTAAAGGAAAGTGCACCTTCCACCACTACATAAGTCAGTTCCCTCTTCCCTGTGTTAGGATGTAAAGGAAAGTGCAACTTCCACCACTACATAAGTCAATTCCCTCTCCCCTGTGTTAGGATGTAAAGGAAAGTACACCTACCACCACTACATAAGTCAGTTCCCTCTCCCCTGTGTTAGGATGCGAGTAAAGGTGTAAGTTTCCCTCACCATTATATAAACAACTTCTTCTCCTACGCGTTACATTTAGAATGAATCATAATCTTTCCTTTATTTGGATTTTTTTTTTCTAACTCTAGAGATGTATATAAGCACATGAAAACTGTTTTATTTTTTATTTTAACCTAACTTTACGTATTATTTACCAACAATAATGGAAAACAGTTAGGTTAATAATAATATCTTTATTTGTACAAGTACACGTACAACGTACACAGACCATACCTGACATCAATGATGTATTACTATATAGAAAGCCACTTGTTATGCTGAGCATTTCCCGCATATTAGGCAAATTTCGTCCCAGGATGTGACCCACACCAGTCAACTAACACCCAGGTACCCATTTTACTGATGGGTGAACAGGGACAACAGGTGCCTTATGGAAACACATCCTGTTTTTCAGCCGTACCGGGGGATCGATCCCCGGACCTCTGTGTGTGAGCTGAGTGCGCTAACGATCGAGCTATTGGACACCCCGACTCTCTAGAAGCAGACGTTTTATTTTTATTCACAAAAATCTAAAAGGATTTAGAGGATGTGTAGGAGGGGAGGTACAGCTTCCATATGCCAGTCAAACTATCCTGTGGAATGAGACACTTGTGCACCAATTAGAATCTTTACTACGGAAACGTTTCGCCAGCCAATAAAATCTTCAGTCCATAATTGAGAAGGATGGAGGAAGAATAATAAAGGTTTGAAATAATCTGTCCCTCAGCCTGAGATCGATGTGTTGAGTCTATCAATCCATTCATCTCTGTATTGGACTGAAGAATCCACTGACTCACGAAATCGTAATGACACGATTGCAAACAAACCATACCAGGGGCGGGAATAGAACCCGCGACTGAGACTCTCTGATCGCGGGTTCTATCCCCGCCCGTGGTATGGTTTGGTAAGAATCCACTGACTGGCGAAAAGGTTTCTCAATTAAGATTACCAAATATTGTACAGGTATCTGATCCTTCAACTTACATTAACTCTCCTGAAGCCGTTTTGTTTGTCAACAATACATAATTTATTGATATAATTAATGTTGTGTTTTGGAAAGGAACGTAAAATCTTTCGTTTATAAATTATGATTAAATCAAGGTGTGGAAAATGTAATGTCAAGAAATAATTGATCAGTTTTCAGAGAATTATTAAAATTCAGCTTCAGAGTCCCATTGCCGTCTTACTGGTTTTATAGGAACTTACTGCTAGATACACTGACATTAATTTCACGTGGCTTTGGAGCTTCCTGGCTTATTTCCTGCCCGAAAATGCACAATATGCTAGTGGCTTTAATTTGTCCTTAATTGCTACATGAATTGCTACATGCAAACTACATTTTGTATACTGCAGATAGAAGTAAAGATTGTTTGTTGTTTCTATTTCTGGCTCATACGCATCTGTGCCCCCGGCGGGGGTAAAGATGGGTGGAGAGTGGGTGTACTAGGTGATACTGGCCTCCTGCTCTCTCGAAGCTGGGATGGCCGCGCGATCACCACCTTTCTGACCCTGAGGATTTTTTTCCTCCACCTCCCTGCTACAACACTGCATACATAGTTATAGAACTAGCCGCGGGGGTGTTGATCCCCGAAATTATCTCTAGGTAGACTCCACGTAGCTCCTGACGAGGAACTGATGACAGTGCAAAAGCCTCGAGCTGGGTCCTTCCTCCTTCCGGTGGGTTATTTATATTGGTTTTCTCGCTGCTTGCCATTGTCTTGCACGCACACAACACAACATACACACACACACACACACAAATACACACACACAAATACACACACACATGGAAGTGGAATAGTCTGGGAAGTGATATAGTGGAGGCAGGATCCATACATAGCTTTAGGAAGAGGTATGATAAAGCTCATGAAGCAGGAAGAATGACATAGTAGTGACCAGTGAAAAGGCGGGGCCAGGAGCTGTGAATCGACCCCTGCAACTACAACTAGGTGAGTACACACACACACATGCACACACAATCAAAACACCCATGCCACATCCAATGCCCCCACCCACTACATTACAAACTCCACCCCCACAGCAACAACCCATAGTTCCTTACCAGGTCTCCCACTTCCCCAACCCCAATATACCTCCCTGACCACAGTCTTAGAAAAGAAGTTGAAGGTGTGGTATACAAATGCAGATGGAATAACAAATAAGTATGAGGAGTGGCACGAAAGAATCAAGGAGACATCCCCAGACATAATAGCACTCACAGAAACAAAACTCACCAGAATAATAACAGATTCAATCTTTCCATCTGGATATCAAATCCTCAGGAAAGACAGAGGGAGGAGAGGGGGAGGAGGAGTTGCACTGCTCATTAAAAACCAGTGGGGTTTTGAGAACATGGAAGGAATGGATGGCACGGGCGAAAGGGACTACTTAGTAGGAACAATCCAGTCTGAGGAACATAAGGTGATAATTGCAGTAATGTACAACCCACCACAGAACTGCAGAAGGCCAAGAGAAGAATACGATGAGAGCAACAGAGCAATGATCGACACACTAGCTGAGGTGGCCAGGAGAGCACACATGGGGGGAGCAAATTTACTAGTTATGGGTGATTTCAATCACAAGGAGATTGACTGGGAAAACCTGGAGCCCCATGGGGGTCCCGAAACATGGAGAGTCAAGATGATGGATGTGGTACTGGAAAACCTCATGCATCAACATGTTAGAGACACTACCAGAGAGAGAGGAGAGGATGAACCAGCAAGGCTGGACCTTGTATTCACCTTGAGTAGTTCGGACATCGAGGGTATCATGTATGAAAGGCCCCTGGGAGCTAGTGATCATGTGGTTCTGTGCTTCGATTACATAGATGAGCTCCAAGTGGAGAGAGTAGCAGGAATAGGCTGGGAAAAACCAAACTACAAAAGGGGGAACTACTCAGGCATGAGGAACTTCCTTCAAGACATTCAGTGGGAGAGGGAACTGACAGGAAAACCAGTACAAGAAATGATGGACTATGTGGCAACAAAATGCAACGAGGCAGAGGAGAGGTTTGTTCCCAAGGGAAACAGAAATAATGGGAAGAACAGAACGAGTCCTTGGTTCACCCAAAGGTGTAGGGAGGCAAAAACTAGGTGTACTAGAGAATGGAAAAGGTACAGAAGACAGAGAACTCAGGAAAATAAAGAAATCAGCCGAAGAGCCAGAAACGAATATGCACAGATAAGAAGGGAGGCTCAGAGACAATATGAAAATGACATAGCATCAAAAGTAAAGACTGACCCGAAGCTGTTGTACAGCCACATCAGGAGGAAAACAACAATCAAGGACCAGGTAATCAGACGGAGGAAGGGTGATGGGGAATTCACAAGAAACGACCAAGAGGTATGTCAGGAGCTCAACACAAGATTTAAAGAGGTATTTACAGTGGAAACCAGTAGGACTCCAGGAAATCAGAAAAGGGGAGCACACCAGCAAGTGCTGGATGAGGTACATATAACCAGGGAGGAGGTGAAGAAGCTGCTATGCGAACTTGACACCTCAAAGGCGGTGGGACCAGACAACATCTCTCCATGGGTCCTTAAAGAGGGAGCAGAGATATTGTGTGAGCCATTAACAAAGATCTTCAACACATCATTTGAAACTGGGCAACTCCCTGAGGTATGGAAAATGGCAAATGTAGTCCCAATTTTTAAAAAGGGAGACAGACATGAAGCACTAAACTACAGACCTGTATCACTAACGTGTATAGTACGCAAGGTCATGGAGAAGATCATCAGGAGGAGAGTGGTGGGGCACCTGGAAAGAAACAAGTGTATAATTGACAACCAGCACGGTTTCAGGGAAGGAAAATCCTGTGTCACAAACCTACTAGAGTTTTATGACAAGGTGACAGAAGTAAGACAAGAGAGAGAGGGGTGGATCGACTGCATATTTTTGGACTGCAAGAAGGCCTTCGACACAGTTCCTCACAAGAGGTTACTGCAAAAGCTAGAGGATCAGGCACACATAACAGGAAAGGCTCTGCAATGGATCAGAGAATATCTGACAGGGAGGCAACAACGAGTCATGGTACGCGACGAGGTGTCAGAGTGGGCGCCTGTGACAAGCGGGGTTCCACAGGGGTCAGTCCTAGGACCTGTGCTGTTCTTGGTATATGTGAACGACATAACGGAAGGGATAGACTCAGAAGTGTCCTTGTTTGCAGATGATGCGAAGTTAATGAGAAGAATCAAATCGGATGAGGATCAGGCAGGACTACAAAGAGACCTGGACAGGCTACAAGCCTGGTCCAGCAACTGTCTCCTTGAATTTAACCCTGCCAAATGCAAAGTCATGAAGATTGGGGAAGGGCAAAGAAGACCGCAGACACAATATAGTTTAGATGGCCAAAGACTGCAAACCTCACTCAAGGAAAAAGATCTGGGGGTGAGTATAACACCGAGCATATCTCCTGAGGCGCACATCAATCAGATAACTGCTGCAGCATACGGGCGCCTGGCAAACCTACGGATAGCGTTCCGATACCTCAGTAAGGATTCGTTTAAGACTCTGTATACCATTTACGTCAGGCCCATACTGGAGTATGCAGCACCATTTTGGAATCCACACCTAGTCAAGCACGTCAAAAAATTAGAGAAAGTGCAAAGGTTTACAACAAGACTAGTCCCAGAGCTACGGGGATTGTCCTACGAAGAAAGGTTGAGGGAAATCGGCCTGACGACACTGGAGGACAGGAGGGTCAGGGGAGACATGATAACGACATATAAAATACTGCGCTATATAAGGCTCCATCCTGTCACTTCAACTCCATATTGTTTCAAACTTTGGAACAATGCTCTTCTCCAGACTGAGGGACTGACCACCTCAAAACTTTAAGGGTGATGGACTGATTACATCGTCTTCAAGTCTCTTCTGCTTCTATCAACTTTTCTGTACTCGACTGAAGAAGCCTACTGTGTAGGCGAAACGTTTCGAAATAAAGATACCTAACTGTTGCATATGTGTCTTACCTAACAATCTGTCGGTATTTTATACCACTTTAATGTTCAATCTGTCAGACACTGAAACACAAGGGTATCTTGGTGCAGACATGAAATCAACTTCGACTACCTCTACTAGTGAGAACGGCTGGATTTGAGAGGGACCTGACCTTCCAACATCTGCGTTCTACTAGCTGCTACAACTAACCCATCCCTTTGGGTAGGACCTACTTCCACTGGGGAATCCCGCCTACCAGTGACTATGCCCTCGTCTGCTACACGTCCCCATCCACTGACGCCTATATAAGCGCCAGTCTCCTTGCCTTTGCTCCAGAATCTCTAGCACTACGGTGCTCTCAACACCACCTCCAAGGCTGACGGAATAATTACCTCATCTTTTGTATATAGTTCTACTGTCATCTAATTATGTCATAGAATTTGTGTTGATAAAGCCACTGGATGGCGAAACGTCTACAATAAAGATAACCAGATGTTGCACAAGTGTCTTAACTTTCAATGCTCTTCTTGTCGAATAAGGCAAGCGAAAATTTGTGTATGCAATAATTTCGCAAAATTCATTCTAAAGCTAACGTGAAAAATATATTTCATTGTGTTTGTTTACTATTAAATTATTATAAACTTATCTAAAATATATTTAGTTGGAGTAGGATAAATTAAACTGCGCTTGTTATAATAAGGTCAGGTAAGTTTTCTAAGGTTCTTTTGGTACAAAATTATTAATTTTTGCATAATATTATTTACATATTAGAGAACAGAGGAACTGATGTGCCCTTTAAAGTGTCTCTCGTAGTCTTCTTCACAGCATCAACATCTGTCTGCTCCTCGAAGGAGAAGACCGGAAGGAAGGTTTCTTGAGTGGGTAGACGCAAAATGATATAGTAATATTTTGAATAATATAATTGGATTCTGTTTTTTTAAGAAGAGAATCTTTGATGCTGCTGAGAGGCTGCTCCTCTTCCATGGATCAAATCTGGATGCCACCCGTTTCTATGGAGCAATATGACCCATACAGATTTAGCACTCTCCCTTGTTTAAAATAAAGCAACTGTGAATGGCAGTTTTTAATGGCTTATGCAGCGTATGAGCTGTGTAGGGGTAAATTTTGTTGGATTATTCAGTAACTAGAGAACGGTACTTCTGGTCGGCTTTAAACTTTTAGTGATGCGTTTTCCTCAAAAGAAAATACAGAATTAAGATTTAATGTGTTGTTTTCATTAAGCAAATTGACTTTCGTGAAATTATTGACTGTTTCTTCAGATATAAGTCAGAGTGTTTGACATTACGTAGATTTATCTTAGGTTAACCTAAGAATATACTGCCACTAACATGCTAAGAATATACTGCCACTAACATGCTAAGAATATACTGCCACTAACATGTATATCCTTCAAAGACAACTGTAAAAAAAAATTGGTATATATTCTCAGCTCCTAAAAACTTACCTAATTACTTCTCTTCTTATCTACTTAGTGAATCAATTAGGTCAATAATGGTCATTCGTACTTAGAACAAAAGGTGGACCGATTTTGGCCTTTTGTAGGTGTCACGTCGGTTTAAATGGAAGATATTTGAAAAATTCGAATTCTAATTTTCATGCAATAATTCGAGTGTTACAAAAAATTATCTTCACCTTCTTGGCGTATGTTAAAATGTTGGTCTTCTTGGGAGATTGTGAATGTTCTAATTCATCATTTTTCTGGAAGAAAATTCAATATTAATTTCCATAAGATGGCTCGTGAATGTCTCTTCTGATTTCCTTCACATCTTCAGTGCTAATATTTAACTGCATTATGAAGTTATTCCAATAGCGTACATTGTAGTATACAGGGGATTGGGTTATGGAATACGGGGATACCTTTGTTGCATCGCACTGCGACTGAAATGCAACAGTCCAAGACCATTATGTCTGCTTCTGGTAACACAGCACTGTACTGACTTATTTATCACACATCCCGACATACATAAGGAAATTGTCTGAAATATACAAGAAATTATTACACAAAACATAAAAATATGAGCAACCATGATGCAGTCCATCATGCACCACCTACCAGGCTCTTGCGTGTAGCCTTCATCATGCACCACCTACCAGGCTCCACCGTGTAGCCTTCATCATGCACTACCTCCCAGGCTCCACCGTGAACCACCTCCCAGGCTCCACCGTGTAGCCTTCATCATGCACCACCTCCCAGGCTCCACCGTGAACCACCTCCCAGGCTCCACCGTGTAGCCTTCATCATGCACCACCTCCCAGGCTCCACCGTGAACCACCTACCAGGCTCCACCGTGTAGCCTTCATCATGCACCACCTCCCAGGCTCCACCGTGAACCACCTCCCAGGCTCCACCGTGTAGCCTTCATCATGCACCACCTCCCAGGCTCCACCGTGAACCACCTCCCAGGCTCCACCGTGTAGCCTTCATCATGCACCACCTCCCAGGCTCCACCGTGAACCATCTACCAGGCTCTTGCGTGTAGCCTTCATCATGCACCACCTACCAGGCTCCACCGTGAACCACCTACCAGGCTCTTGCGTGTAGCCTTCATCATGCACCACCTACCAGGCTCCACCGTGAACCACCTACCAGGCTCCACCGTGAACCACGTACCAGGCTCTTGCGTGTAGCCTTCATCATGCACCACCTACCAGGCTCCACCGTGAACCACCTACCAGGCTCCACCGTGAACCACCTCCCAGGCTCTTGCGTGTAGCCTTCATCATGCACTATCTACCAGGCTCCACCGTGAACCATCTACCAGGCTCCACCGTGAACCACCTACCAGGCTCCACCGTGAGCCACCTACCAGGCTCCACCGTGAACCACCTACCAGGCTCCACCGTGAACCACCTACCAGGCTCCACCGTGAACCACCTACCAGGCTCCACCGTGAACCACCTACCAGGCTCCACCGTGAACCACCTACCAGGCTCCACCGTGAACCACCTACCAGGCTCCACCTTGAACCACCTACCAGGTTCCACCGTGAACCACCTACGAGGCTCCACCGTGAACCACCTACCAGGCTCCACCGTGAACCACCTACCAGGCTCCACCGTGAACCACCTACCAGGCTCCACCGTGAACCACCTACGAGGCTCCACCATGTACCATCTCCCTGGCTCCATCATGAATCCTCTCCCAGGCTCCACCTTGCACCACCTACCAGGCTCCACAATGCACCACCTCTCAGGCTCCACCATGTACCACCTCGCAGGGTCCACCATGTACCATCTCCCTGGCTCCATCATGCACCATCTCCCAGGCTCCACCATGCACCACTTCCCAGGCTCCACCATGCACCACCTCCCAGGCTCCACCATGCACCACCTCCAAGGCTCCACCATGCACCACCTACCAGGCTCCACCATGTACCATCTCCCAGGCTCCACCATGCACCATCTCCCAGGCTCCATCATGCCTCATCTCACAGGCTCCATCATGCACCATCTCCCAGGCTCCACCATGTACCATCTCCAAGGCTCCACCATGTACCATCTCCCAGGCTCCATCATGCATCATCTCCCAGGCTCCATCATGCACCATCTCCCAGGCTCCATCCTACACCATCTCCCAGGCTCCACCATGCACCACCTCCCAGGCTGCACCATGCACCACCTCCAAGGCTCCACCATGCACCACCTCCAAGGCTCCACCATGCACCACCTACCAGGTTCCACCATGTACCATATCCAAGGCTCCACCATGTACCATCTCCCAGGCTCCATCATGCATCATCTCCCAGGCTCCATCATGCACCATCTCCTAGGCTCCATCATGCAGCATCTCCCAGGCTCCTCCATGCACCACCTCCCAGACTCCACCATGCACCACCTCCCAGGCTCCACCATGCACCACCTCCAAGGCTCCACCATGCACCACCTACCAGGCTCCACCATGTACCATCTCCCAGGCTCCATCATGCACCATCTCCCAGGCTCTATCATGCATCATCTCCCAGGCTCCACCATGCATCATCTCCCAGGCTCCACTATGCATCATCTCCGAGGCTCAACCATGCATCATCTCCCAGGCTCCATCATGCACCATCTCCCAGGCTTCACCATGCAGCATCCCACATACAGCCTCCTACATACTGCATCTCTCAACAGTTTGACTGAACCCATATCTGGCGAGTGAACAAGGTGGATCCCACGTGCAGCTAACTGGCTCAAGCTCAGGTGAGACTGGTCACTCGATGGCTGGTCGCTCATATGAGGTGGAACAATAAACAAGTGGCTGGTGTGTGGCAGCCACTAAGGAAGGACCTTGTATTATCTCAACCACCTACCATCTGGATCAACTCCACTTGGGAAATTACTAGTGAAAACAAAATAATCTCTCTTTGTTTCTCTCTGGTGACCTTTGACTGTAGCATCGTTCCTTTGTTGAAGTGCATGGCCGAGAAGTAAATTTGGAGCGGTGACATAAAGTCCAACAACTGGAACTTCCTCAGCTGTGGAAGGAAAAATGTGGATGTGCAAGAGGAGTAAGATGGTGATAAACTACGGTCTGTATGGTGAGGCTTCAGGGTGTCTTGGCATCGAGTAATTGTTACTGCTGACCGCGCAGGAACTTCGATTGTAGTCTGAGCGACACAGCTAGACAGCACTACAAGAACAATCACTACAAACAATGCGGCAACCAGTCGTCAGCAGGGGCTACCTTTTAAGAATGGCAGGGGTCTTGTAGGTGAGGGAGCCCCTGTGGGAACAACTTAGATGAATGGAAAAGTCTTCAGCCATGCCGGAAGAAGTGATCGTTGCAAGGAACGGTGCTGCGTGGAATCATCGAGCACAGGACGCACTGATACGGTGTGTTCTTCTGAGTCTGCATACGCCATCAGCTAAAACGTAGTGCAGTTTTCAAAATGATTAGGACACATACATGAATGAGTGTGGTTGGTGGGTGTGAGTTAGCTTGGGCCAGTAGGCCAGTTGTAGTGCCCCTTCTTTCTCATGTTCTTAGCATTAAGGGATCAGTAGCATTTACTAGAGTGTACCATATTATACTAGGGAGCTGTATTCCAGTAGCCTTGTGAAGCAGCCCATACTACCACAAAGCTACATACAAAAAGACACTATATCTTACGAAATCATACAATGCACATGTTGAAGAATGTTAAATAGACATGAGATACCTACAAATACACATGTGATTGTATTCCACCAGAACGAACATGACTAAATCTCCTAGAGTCTAGCAGTGCCAAGGGCACTCTCGTCTTGCTCGCGACTGCTGACTGAAGAGTAGGTCAGCGTCGGAGGCGACTGACCACAACCACTATAAAAACACATCATTGGCCCAGCTGAATATTAATGAATCACTTTAGAGAGTGTGTCTCCTGTCTTGAGTGGCATTGTAAATAGTAAGAGACAGTGTGAATACACTTTACAAAAGTGCGTAAAACTGTGCAAAGATAAATAACACATAAAATATTAATTTAAACCCACAAAATGGTAAGATACACTCCAGAAAAAAAACCGTGAGTAAAACCCAATACATATGAAACAAAGATGAGCAGCAATACTGAATACTTTTGAGTTACCAAGGACAACATTTGTGTTAAAAATGTAAAATTCTCATAAAATTAAAGTTAGGAATCTTATTTGACTAAATTTAACATTATATACTGAATCTTCCTACAAACTTTGCTTGAATAAGTTGCTGTTGGACATTTATCGTAGATTTAATGATATTACTTTAATGTGATCTGCTAACAAGACAAGATGATATACATGTATACTAGCAATAAGAGAAGCACAAGCCTCAGCACTGTAGAACACAGTAAAATACACGGTAAATAATAGACTGACAAGGGAGAATTTACAATGCTGTAAAATGGAATAATACATGGCTCTCAGAGCAGACATGTAAATAAATCATATGCGATGAACATTAGAAATATTGGAGAGAATATTCAGTAGCTAAAAGAAGTGACACAAAGCGACACTGTGTGATAACAGAGTTGCAATAACTGAGGAATTACTCTAGATTCACTACTAGGTGTATGAGCACACAACGAAAAATAAAATTACACTGGTAACAAACAGTTGCAGGTTTTTTAAGCATAGCATAAGATGCTATGGTGTGTCATTAGTGTGAAGATCAGGTGAGTAACATTTGTGTATAAATTATTTTATAGAACCGAATGCAGGGTACAATAATGATTGCTTGACTAGAGTAATGAGCCAGCATTTGTCATAAGTTGACACACTGCTAAACAAAAGGCACAGTAAATGTATAAATATGTTGCCAAAAGTCTGTTCTAGCGCTTTCAATATGATTGTTTGCTCGAAAATTAACGAATCTTACTAAAAAAATGACAGTTAATTCACAAAAAATAAGCCAAACCTTGTAATGATGTAGCTGGCATGTGACCAACAAATATCTCCTTAGGAAAATGCACGTGGCTAGGACTTAACTTTTATAGCTAGATACTGCTCAAGGCTCAATACAGAAAAAAACATATCTACATTAGTAGACTAGCTTCTAATGTTACTGTGTTACTTATCCGAGGCTGTAGGAACGAAGGCTTGAGAGTGTTGTCCAGGCAAAATCCAGCAATGATCCTGGGGTACAAAGCTGTGCATTTTGTTAATGTAGGAGCAAATTGTACCCTGGAGCAGGGCTGTAGAGATAGCTGAACCAAGCTGACTTCTCTTAGAAAACTGGGACAACCCTGAAAACTTATTTGTCATTTATATACAGCGCACTAGCACCGAGGAAGCACTCCCTGTGGCTGAGAGCGATATTGCTTCGGCAGTTTGTTTACTTATCGGAGCGCTGTGTCCCGAATCGATATGTGACTCGTCTCAGGCGAATTTCAAAACGTTAAATTTGCACTAACGTTTTTAATGATTTATATAACGTACATTAGTTTTGTTCTCGCACTACTACGAAGTCTGAAAATTAAAGCAAGATGCTTATGAATACGTAATCAATGTGGCAAATAGAAGAGGGCAAGAATGCACAAACATATGTTCAACATGGCTGACGAGCCCGAAGAGTAAAACTATACTGTACTTGGCAAGTTTTTTCAGGAAGTCGCTTTTATTTCACACTGCTCTTAGACTTCAGACAAGAAAAGAGGTTGTGAATGGAAGAGGCTTGAGCATCGAGCAGCAATATGTGAGTATGGTAGATTGAAGTTTTTCGAGGCGGGTTGTGTTGTTTGGAACATGAGATGCTTGAGTGTAGGGAAGATAACATTTATTGGAGGATTCGGGGAACACTGGTTTACGGATGCTGGAAATAGTAAGTAAAACTTAATATATATAGAATCATGGGAATAGACGTGTAAGCAGATGGGTAAACGGAGGATGAAATAAGCATAGGACCCATCCCCTGATTTTGAAATGGGTCTGATAACTTCCATAACCTCTGCAGCGTAGCTTCCAACGTTCAAAAAAAACGGGCCTCCTCATATCATGGTAACAGAAGAAAGTCAAATTCAAGTGTACAGGTCCACATTTCCCAATTTAATGTGAACGGCAGTGTGAAATTTTTATTTACTTTTAATAATTATAAATATATTTGAGCTTATTTGAGTGGCTTCAGTATTTAATGACTGATGCAACTTATGACTGGGGTAGCATCCATTCACTTTACTTTGTGTTCGGGCAAATTTACCAGTGTAATATTTTTTTATAAAATATGGAAACGATGGAATCTATACAAGAACTGCAGAATGCCTCTTCTGATCGGCTTAAAATTTTTAATCCTAGTGTATTTTCCATAAAGCGTAGTTCGCGTCGTTACCGGGATCCATAAGTCCCAGTTTTCCAATTATATGAATAATTAGTATTATTTATATCCTTTCAGTAAATGAAGAATGCCAGTTTTTATCATCTTCAAAATATGAACACTAATTCATTCCTTAAGATGGAAGACATCGTATATGTGCAAATCTGAAATTTTGGTAAAATTTAAATAAAAAAATGGAAGCCTTATAATTAGAGAATATCTTTTACGATAGATTTTAAACTTTCAGTGTTGGTGAACTTTATAGCAAGGTTTGACTTTTATTTTTAGTTAATTTTATTAAATAAATTGGTTTCCATATAATAACAAGAGAATGCCTCTTCTGGCTAGTTTCATTTACGAATAATAATACTAATAATAATATCTTTATTTTACTACAAGTACATGTACAAGGTATACAGTCCTGGCTGACAACAATGACATACTACTATATAGAAACTCCCTTGTTATGCTCTGCATTTCGGGCAAATTAGGTCAGTGTCCCGGGATGCGACCCACACTAGTCACTAACACCCAGCCCAGGTACCCATTTTACTGATGGGGGAAATAGACAACAGGTGGAAAGAAACACGTCCAATGTTTCTACTCTGGCTGGGAATCGAACCCAGACCCTCGCCGTGTGAAGCGAGAGCGTTAACCACCAGGCCACCAGAGCCCCAATTGGCTTGTCTTAAATGCAAGTATTTTTTTTTTTAATTTGAACTTTGTATATGTCAATTTACCATTTTATGGAACTTTTTATCTTAGTGAACTTACTTAAATAATCAAATTATTTTTCTTAGTGAATTGTAGAGAATTTCAAATAGAATATAGCTCAAAACATGTGAAATATTGAAAATACACGTTTTTAAAGCATTTTTACTTTAGTTAGTTTAGTGAAACCTTAAGTACTGTACGAGTTAAAACCTGAGTTGTCCCATTGTAAGCTACAGTGTTCTCGTCTCACTGTCTCCCTCCAAAGGCTTTAGTTTGTAACTTATAAACTCATTTGATGAGCTTTAAATTTTCAGTTCGTGGTCAACAATTGACAGTCGCAGGTGCCCCTCTGCTTAGTTTTACATAAACCATCATTTAAATCGATTTCCATGAAATGACTTAATAAAACTTCTTTTAATCGTCTTCAAATTGTCAGCACATGTTATTATTATTTTTTTTATTAACACATCGGCCTTCTCCCACCAAGGCAGGGTGGCCCGAAGAAGAAAAATTTCATCATTCACTACATCACAGTCTTGCCAGCGGTGTGCTTACACTACAGTATAAAACTGCAACATTAACACCCTTCCTTCAGAGTGCAGACACTGTGTTTCCCATCTCCAGGACTCAAATCCGGCCTGCCGTTTTCACTGACTACCT
The DNA here is from genome assembly GCF_038502225.1 of Cherax quadricarinatus. Classification (NCBI taxonomy): domain Eukaryota; kingdom Metazoa; phylum Arthropoda; class Malacostraca; order Decapoda; family Parastacidae; genus Cherax; species Cherax quadricarinatus. The sequence continues at coordinate 43,576,604 of NC_091292.1, forward strand.
TCATATAGGTTACCTTGCTCACACTCCAACAGCACATCAACTCCTAAAAATCATTTGCCTCCATTCACTTCTAACATGCTCACCAATGCTTGCTGAAAGTCAAAGTCCCTCGCACACAAAACCTTCTTTACCCTTTCCCTCCAACCTTTCCTAGGCCGGCCCCTACCCTGCCTTCCCTCCACTACATATTCCAACACTCTCGAAGTCATTATATTTTGTTCCATCCTCTCTACATATCCGATCCACCTCCACAACCACTCCTCAGCCCTCTGCACAATAGTTTTGGTAATTCTGCACCTCCTCCTAATTTCCAAAATACGGATTCTCTGCATTATATTCACACCACACATTTCCCCCAGACATGACATCTCCACTGCCTCCAGCCATCTCTTTGTTGCAACATTCACCACTCATGTTTCACACCCATATAAGAGTGTTGGTATAACTATACTCTCATTCATTCCCTCTTTGCTTTCATGGACAAAGTTCTTTGTCTCCAGAGACTCCCCAGTGCACCATTCACCTTTTTCCCCTCAACAATTCTATGATTCACCTCGTCTTTCATAGACCCATCTGCTGACACGTCCACCTCCTAAATATCAGAATACATTCAGATATTTAGGACTGGACGGTAGACAGCAATCGCCCAGGGAGGTACTACCGTCCTGCCAGGTGAGTGTGAAACAGAATTCTGTAATTGTTTTTGCATAATGGTGGGATTACTGGTGTCTTTTTTCTGTCTCATAAACATGCTGGATAACAGGTATATCTTGCTACTTTTACTTACACTAAGGTCACACTACACAGGCTTACAAATGCATATATATATACACACACACACATCTATGTGTTTCTTCTTTTTCTTAATAGTTCTTGTTCTTCTTTATTTCCTCTATTCTCCATGGGTAAGTGGAGAAGAATCTTTCCTCCGTAAGCCATGCATGTTGTATGAGGCAATAATAATGAAATGGATTCAAATTAGATAAGTTTAGATTTAGAAAGGATATAGGAAAGTATTGGTTTGGAAATAGGGTGGATGATGAGTGGAACAGTCTGCCTAGTAGAGTTATTGAGACTAAAGCCTTGGGAAGTTTCAAATTTTGGTTGGGTAAATACATGAGTGAGAGGGGTTGGATTTGAGTGGGACTTGCACATGAGTAAATAGAATTATCAAAGCTTATTGCTTGGGTAGCATTGAAAATTGGATTGGGAAAATATTCTATTAGTGGGATGGACCTGCCTAGTACGGGCCAACAGGCCTGCTGCAGTGTTCCTCCTTTCTTATGTTCTTATGACTAAAATGCCGAGAGCAACGGGCTAGTAACCCCTTCTCCTGTAGAAAATACTAAATAAGAGAAGAAGAAAAACTCAACACATGTATAATTGTTACACAAACAAGGTTGGTTGTTCTTAGTGGAGTATGTGGATGGCACTGTGCCACTTAGTGGAGTATGTGTATGACACTGTGCCACTTAGTGGAGTATGTGGATGGTACTGTGCCACTTAGTGGAGTATGTGGATGGCACTGTGCCACGTAGTGGAGTATGTGTATGACACTGTGCCACTTAGTGGAGTATGTGGATGGCACTGTGCCACTTAGTGGAGTATGTGGATGGCACTGTGCCACTTAGTGGAGTATGTGGATGGCACTGTTCTACTTAGTGGAGTATGTGGATGACACTGTGCCACTTAGTGTAGTATGTGGATGGCACTTTGCCACTTAATGGAGTATGTGTCGTGTGGGTTCCGAAACGTGGATTGGGTAATAACACTCACTTAGGCGGTATAAGTACATATATTCGACAGACTATATGAGAAGTGCCAAACCTGACTTGCGTCTCTCCTGTCTCTTCAACTGACTCACGAAATGATGCCTAGAGGGTGAGGGGCATTCAAAACATGCTAGGGTCAGCTGTAACAGTGAATAACAAGTAATTCACACAGACAGTTGGTAGTGAGTCATTATTACTGACTCTGGTAACTGGTTACTGGTAACCGATACTACTGAGAGCTCGGCGACGCTAACGTATGTCATCCCGGCATACAGCTAATACAAACTAGAGACGACAGGCGTACGACTTGGGTTGATTCTATACAATGTCAAAGTACACAACAATTGAACATTATGACATACATTAGGAGAATATCGGAATGGAAGCTAACGCAACTTACTGTAATGCACTTATGGTGTATTTAGATGACGTAATAGTCATGTCTGAAGACGTGGATACGCACTTGAAAAGACTTGATGTAGTACTTGGTAAGCTTGAAGATGCCAATTTAAAGATCAAACTGTTTAAATGTCATTTTTTCAGATCAGAAATTAAGTTTCTTGGTCACATAGTCACTCCTAGAGGGGTTACGACTGACCAAAGTAAAGTAACTGCAGTACTAAATTTTCCATCTCCCAAAACTGCTGATGCCGTAAGATTCTTTGTGGGTTTAGCAGGTTTTTATAGAATGTCATTTTTTCTTCCATAGCTGCTCCTCTGAGTTGCTTTAGAGGGATGCTCCTTTCGTTTGGATCTCCCGTCAAGAAGAGCATTCCAAACTCTAAAAGAAAAGCTAACATCTGCTCCAATTTTGAAATTTCCAGATTTTTCTAAGCCCTTCTATCTGACAACTGATGCTAGTTCAATTGGCATAGGTGCCGTACTAGCTCAGAAGACCGATGGCAAGTACAACGCAGTTGCATTTGCTAGCCGAGTCCTTACGAAGGCTGAACGTAATTATACAGTAACTGAGCAAGAAGCTTTAGCAATTGTATGGTCTTTAAAGCACTTCCGAGACATTATTTATCAGTACTCTGTTCATGTCTTGACAGACCACGCTCCACTGATACCTTTATTCCAGAACAAACAACCTACTGGAAGGTTAGCCAGATGGACCTTGACTATCCAAGAGTTCAATCCTACCTTTGAACACTTACCTGGCAAGTCAAATGTAGTCGCAGATGCCTTATCGCGACATGTTAGTATAGTAACTGCAGACCCTCCATTTAGTGCTGAGGATGTAAAGAATGCTCAACGAACAGATCCCATGTGGTCTGGTGTGATTCGATTCCTGCTCCAGGAAGATCTTATTCTGACTGTGAAGCCACCAGCACCCATCAGTGACTTTGTCATGAACCAAGAATTACTGTATCTAACAGCCGTTATTTTGTTTAATTTTTGGAAATAACACCCTAAAGGGAAGGCCCCTTGATCTGGGGGGGAAATTTGATCTGGGGAAAAGGATCTGGGGCCTGCCCTAATTAAATCTGAATCCCCCATCCTCCCCCCTTCAGTCGCTGTGAATCCCTAGGTTTTAAAGCGCTCTCCCATGATTATAATAATAATGAAAAAATAAAAAGAAGGCGTTTTGGGGGCCATTTTTAAATTTTTTTTAATCTGTCTTTCTTTAGACTGCCTACCCCCTTTTAGACTACAACTGTTTTTAAAACCCGCCTACTCTTTCTAGCCCGGCCTCCCCCCCTTTTAAGACTGCCTATGTTTTTTTGACTGCCTATGTTTTTTTTTTCCTGATGTTTTTTGGCTGCCAAATGATTTTGACTATCAAATTTTTTTCCACTATGTTTTTTTTGACTGCCTTGTTTTTTGACTCCCCATTGTTTTTTTATTCCCTATGTTTTTTCCCTAAAAGAATTTTCCCTGGTCGAAATCACTCAGGGGGTCTATGTAGGGGGTTTTTCCCGGGTTAAATCTTATTTTTATTTTGATTTGCCCATAAATCTTTACCCCTCGTAAAAATTCAAAAATTTTTGTTTTTTAAATATTTTAAAATGAAACATTTTAATTGCTTTTTAAATTTTTCACCCTAATCAGTTTTGGATGAAATTTTTGGCTTTTTAAGTTGAATTTTTTTTTTTTTTTCGTCAAGAAACCCCGGAAAATTGAAACAATTTTTTTTGGGAAATTTCTGAGTGTCTCATCCGATTGGCTTCTCTCCGGTGCTAACATCTGAATGATAAACCTGAGAAGGGCCATTTGTCCCGGGGAATTTTTTTGGGACCTGGTTAAAATAAAAAAGGAATCCCCTTCTCGGGGCTTAAAAACGGTGTTTGTTCGGGAAAAGGGTTTTTTAAAGTTCTTGTTTCTAATTTCCCATTTTTAAATTGAAAAAAATAAATTATTTTTTCCATGTGAAAATTTTTAAAAATATTTTGGGGATTCCAAAATCCTCAACGTTTTTGCATGCATTAAAAATCCGCACTCTGCACTTTTAACCCATATATTGCTAAGGGAGTAAGGTTATGCTGTACATTGTCGGGTCCAAAGGCCCTAAGAAAATCCTTTTTTTAATTTTTTTTATGAAAAAGAAAGCCTTTTGGGCAAAAAACCCGGGGCTTTCAGTAAGGCAATATGTAGGTGTGTCTCCCAGATGAACCCAAAGGGGTTCCCCTTTGGCTCTCGAAAAGTTAAGCTCAGAAAGGCAAGTGGGTGATTTTTGGCTGGAAAAGGTGCTCCTCTCTCTCTCTCTCTCTCTCTCTCTCTCTCTCTTTTTTTTTTTTTTCGGGGGGTTTTGGGAAAGGTTAGACCCCCTAGCTTTAAATTAATATTTTACAGGTTGGGGATTTTTTAACTTTTTTGGCAGGCTAAGAGCTTTACCTACATAAAGCTCATTTAAAAGCTTTTTTATTGTTTGGACATCAAGTGGGGAAAGGGATGAAGTTACCACCCGGGGCCAGCATTCTCTCTCTCTCTCTCTCTCTCTCTCTCTCTCTCTTTTTTTTTTTTTACACAGGGTATTGAAAAGGGTTTAAAGGGACCCCTAGCTTTTTTGGGAAAAAAAAGCTATTTACAGGTTAAGGATTCCTAACTTTTTTTTCCCAAACCAAGACCCATTACCTCACCCAAGTTCATTTGAAAGCTTTTTTATTGTTATTAGACATACAAGTAGGGAACAGGATGAAGTTGGGGGATCTGTCCAGATTTCCTTGATCCCTGATTTTTATCTCGTTGACATCATTATGCTTAAAAAATGTTTTCCCCATACTCAAAAGTCATATAGAATCTCAGATGGAGTAAAAGTTTGGGAAGGGGGGTCCAGCCAGACCAAAGGTCATCCTGTTTTTTATATGATCTCAGGTGATCTGTCTGTCTGTCTGTCTGTCTGTTTCTCTCTCTCTCTCTCTCTCTCTCTCTCTCTCTCTCTCTCTCTCTCTCTCTCTCTCTCTCTTTTTTTTTTTTTTTACACGGGGTTTTGGGAAGGGGGTTTAAAAGGAAACCCTAGCTTTATTGACAGCTAAAATTACAGGCAAAAGGTTCCCCTAACTTTTGGGGAGGCTAAGGGATTTTGGGTTTCTTCAGCTCTTTTTGAAAACTTATATTTTATGAGAAACAAGTGGGGGAACAGGATGAAGTTGGGGCCATCTGTCAGCATTTTCCTTTAATCCCTGACTTTATCTTTTTTGACATCATTATGCTGAAAGGGGTTTCCCCTCCAAAGTCATCCTGGGTATGTATGTTTCTAAAGATGGAGTGATTTTTGGGGAAAAAGGGTACACCAAGGGTTGCCTTTCTCCCCGTCTTGTAGTCCCTTTTCACGCTGTCCTCAAAGTGGACCCAATGTGGTATTTTGACAATAGGGGCCCTTTTGTAATCAGTAAGGCCCCCATCCCCCCTTATTTTGAAGGCTCTGCTGAAAAAACAAAATCTATCCAGGATGGGCCCAGGCGGGGATGGACGTCTTGCTCGTTCTCTCTTGTAAAGGCGGTCCGGATGGGGGGGGCAGGCAACCAAAAAAATGGACATCCCGGGTAAAAAGTTCCCTTTGCCCTTACAGGATCTTAACCCCTCTGTCACAGATGTGAACGGCGAAGTGCTGTCCCCCCCGGGCCCGCCTTGTTTCAAAGATTTACAACAGGGTTTTCTTCATTTAGTTTGGAGTCAAATTTCCCCCCCAAGGATATAAACCTTTCCTCCGGGTGCCAACATCCCCCCCCCATTCTTTTCCCCCTACTGCACCAGCATTACCATCATGGTGCCTGGGAACGATCCCATTTGTTTTTTCCCGGGTGAAAAATGTTATTTTTGTCATCTTTTTCCCCCAAGCTGATATAATTCGGCTGGTGATTGATGAAACCAGGCAGCTGGCATTTTTTCTCTTGGAAAAGTGAATGTCAGTGTAAGCCGTTGCATATGCATGCGATTCTGGATGAGATGAAGAAGGTTTGGGAAGAAAGAATTCCATAAAATGGACCCAGCACGCTTTTTTTCCCTTTGCCCCAGTAGGATGCCCTTTTCCAATTCCGTTCCATTGAGGACTCATTGAGATCTCCTGAAGGTGAAACAACCCGGGGGACATGGGGTGAGGGCCCGCAATTTCCCCGGCTTGAAAATTTTCTAAAGGGCCCCTTTTCCCCACCCGGGCAAAAAACCCAAAAAAAAATTTAAAAAAATACCCACGGCCCACTTTGGATTCACCAGTGACCCGGGGCCAAATGAAGAAAGGTTCAACAGATCAGCAACAGATAAACCTTTTCCCAAGCCCCCTAATTTCAAACCAACAAAGTGTGAGTGGTAGTCAAAAAAACTGTCATTTGTCTTTGGGTTTTCCCCAAAGGTCTTACCCGTGTTTTACAAAGGGTGACACTGGTCTGTAGTTGCTGATTTCTGCTCTGCTCTTCTTTTGTGAACAGGGACTACATTTTTCTTTTCCCCCAAAAGAGGGCCCTTTTCACTTCTAGGCAGGGGTGAAAAATGCAAAATTGAAGGGGCTGCTAGCTGGTCTGCCTTTTTCTCAACAAACCCTGGGGCAACTTGTCTGGGCCTACAGCCTTTTTTTTTGGTCAAGTAAATTTAAAAAAAATGCCCCCCTCCTGCCTTATTGTCACCACTGACAGTTTTTTACACAGTTCTTTCAGCTGGCCGGGAGGGTCCCCTTTGGATCAGGTTTCTTTTGGTAGCAAAGGTTCAGCAAAAAGGGGGCCGGGCCCTTTTCTTTTACCCATAGAAGGTGGTCCCCTCCTGTCGATTTTGAGGTGGAATAAGTTCATCAGGGAGAAACCCTTTTCTGTCCTTTTACCAGGGGCCACCGGGTTTTGGGCCCACCCCCACCTGATGCTAATTTCTTTTGTGTCCACCTCCCATTTAGCAATGGCCCACTTTTGAACATCCCCATATGCCTACAGGCCATGTGCAAGTTCCTGTTATAGATGGTAGGGTGCCCTTATACCTTCCCCTGCTTTTTCTTGGGGGTGGGGCCTCTCTCAACGAAAAACCCAAAAGAGGGGGATCGGGGGCTTTTCACATATTGCCGGTGAGGAATGTGTTCTTGTTTAGATTAAAGGATTTTCCAGTAAGGCTTTCACTTTTTCCACCCCGGAAAACATTCCCTCCCCTGGGGGCGAGCCCCCAGAGCAAAAGGGTGGCCAATTTTCCCCTTTCCCTGCCAAATTGTCGTTGACCCCCCCACCTCTTTCTATTTTGGGTTAAAACACCTTTGTGGGCAGACAAACCAACCCTAGCCGAGGGGGGTTTAAAATGACGGGGCCTTCTTTCCGGGTCACTCACTACCCGGGTCAAGGGGGGGCCAGAGAAAGTAGGGGAAAACAACAAAGTTTTCATGTCAAACACTTTTCAAAAAGGGGGCCCAAAAAGTCCTCTGATAAGGGGCTGGTTGAGGTCACCAACCCAAATTTTAATATGTTAAAAGTTGTGTTGTGGGAAGGGGCCCAAAATTTTCCATTAAAAGGTTAAAAGGGGCTTTCATGTTGCCATGGGGTCTGTCATTTTCACTGCCGGGACAGGTACCGGGGTTTATCAGGGCTTAAAAAACATCATTTCAAGATGTGTGGGGTTTGGGAAAAATCTATGTGTGGGCAAGAACACTTTTTGAGGGAAACCAAAAACCCTCCTCTTTTCTCTTCCTTTCCTTCTATCCCTGGGTGGCCCGGGAATTCTTGCAAAATTTTTTTAGGGCCTGTCATCCAAAATTTTAACAACAGCTATCGTCGGGACTCCAAAATTTCCCAAAGCTTATGGCAAACTCTCCCAAAATTAATAATGAAACCCTAATGTTGGGTGACAGGGTGCTGATAGACTGGCCCCCTCATGATGAAGTGGTCATTTAAGGGGGTTTTTTAAAATTAAAATCCTTTAAAAAAGGGAAATACTAAAAAAAAAAAAGGGGGGTTTGGGCTGTGGTCTTTATAAACCCAATCCCACGTCTTAAATAGAATAAAAATTGTGGAGTGCACCAATTCAGGGGGTCCTGCTGGTTTGCAGGGGTCTAAACAGGGGGGCCCCGTCTGTAAGGGTTCCCTTTTTTTCCCACACGGCCCCTGTTTTGTCCCTTTTTTAACAATTCACCGGGATCTCCGGCAGTTTGGGGAAGTCCCTTTCCGGGGACCCGCAGAGCCGCCTTAGGGGCCTGGGGGGGTGGACTGGGGTTTGGACCTCCCTTTTTTCGCAGATTTTCCTCAGGGTTCCCTTTCCCGGGTGGAACCTGTTAGTGGGGGGGTGGACGGCTGGGAGTGTCTTCCCCCTCCCCGTCCTCCTCCACTCCTCCGCCCGTCCTCTCCGGGTTTTGGGGCAAATGTGTCCCCCGTTTCCTGTTTTCTTGGGGGCAGAGGTGATCCGGGGGCGTGTTAGTTTCCCCATCTTCTGCCCCGGGGTTTTCTGGTGGAGAAACTCGGGTCAGAAACCATTTTCGGCCTGCCACCAGATTCTAAAAAAGGGATCGGCAGGTGTGCTGACAGGTTAATTTTTTCAGAATGGTATGTGCACCATCAAATGGGGTTTTGGGAGTGGCTGAAAGAGATGTCCCCGGGGTGGGAATTAACCCGATCCAAACTTCCTCGTTGCTGGGAATTTTTTTTCCGGTGGTTTGGGGGAATTGTGTTAGAATTCCCAAAAGGTGGGTTTTGAACTCTGTCGGGCGGTGGGGCCTTTGCGATGACAGAATTTTCCCCAGTTGTTTTTAAAAAAAACTCAATGGGGGGTTCCCGTCTTTGTCCCAAAAATTTCACCATCAACCCCCCAAAACTTTTTTCACTCCTTCTAAAAAGCTTTAATTTTTCAATAATTTAAAAAAAAACCTGAAGGTTTTCCCGTGATGGATTTCTTGGTTTCCCCTTTTGGCCCAAGGGGCAGTCTTGGGTCTTTGGACAGGGTCCCCGGGGAGGGGCCCGAATCCCCTCCTGTGGGTCCAGGCTTGCTCCCCATATCCTCGGTTAGGGTATCCTTAAATTTTTTTTTGAAATTTTTAAACCTGGGAACAAAATTTTCTAAATGCAATTTGGTTTGGGGAAAATTGGGGAAAAATTGGGGTCCCCACTGAAAATTTTGTCCCCCTTTTGGGGATCCCACAAACACTGCAGTAACTACTGGGACAAAGCCAGAAAAAGCTGAAAATTCTTGTATTTTGCGGGGTAATCATCCCCGAAAAGGGGGCCGAGGTTTAAGTTCACGGGGAGAGAGGGTTTCCAGGTTCCTGGGGGTTTTCCGGGGGTCAACCCCGCGGCCCCCACGACCAGGCCTCCCAATGGAAACAAACCCCAAAACCCAAATAGGCTGTTAAATGCCCGGCCGCACGCAGTCCGACGCCGAGCCCGGCCCGGGTGATCCGGGACTGACTTTAAAATCTGTCACTCTCTCTTGAAGGCAGCCAGGGTTTGGGGCAATTCCCTAATGCGATGGGAGGCTGTTGAACATTTTAGCCCCGACACTTTGGAATGTTTTCTGCTAGTGACACAATGGCCCTACTTTTATTGGTGGTATTTTGCATCACCTGCAGTCTTTATTTCATAGAGGAGTAGATTTCTTGTTTTTGCAGTATTGAGGACCATTCCTTCCAAGATGTGGGTGGGTGGTGATGTCGTGGGTGGGGGTGTTTATAGCCGGGTGGGTAGTGAGGGAGGGCGGCAGTAGCCGACTAGCTGGAAGTGCTGCCTTTTTTTTTTTTTTTTTTTACACAGGGTTTGACAAGGTTAGGATCCTAGCTTTATTGACAGCTATTTACAGGTTAAGGATTCCTACTTTATTGGCAAGCTAAGAGCTGTTACCTACATCAGCTCATTTGAAAGCATTTTTATTGTTATGAGACATACAAGTAGGGAACAGGATGAAGTTGGAGCCATCTGTAGGCCAGCATTTTCATTTGATCTGTTTGATTTGTTCATTTGCTCTGGTGGCCTGGTGGTTAACGCTCTCGCTTCACACGGTGAGGGCCTGGGTTCGATTCCCAGCCAGAGTAGAAACATTGGACGTGTTTCTTTCCACCTGTTGTCTATGTTCCCCATCAGTAAAATGGGTACCTGGGTGTTAGTCGACTGGTGTGGGTCGCATCCTGGGACACTGACCTAAGAGGCCTGGTCACAGACCGGGCCGCGGGGGCGTTGACCCCCGGAACTCTCTCCAGGTAAACTCCAGGTAAACTGACTTTATCTCGTTGACATCATTATGCTGTACAAATGTGTTCCATACTCGAGTCATCCTGGGTATGTATGATCTCAGATGGAGTGATGTTCTGGAGAAGGGTACAGCCAGAGTGAAGTTGCTGCTTTCTGCCCGTCTTGTGGCATAAAAGCTTGTTTCACGCTGTCCTCGAAGTGGATCCAAGTGTGGTATTTTGACAATATTGGCCTTGTACATAACAGTAAGGCCACCCACATCCCTCCTATGTTGAAGGCTCTGCTGAAATGACAGATCTATCCAGGATGGTCCAAGCGAGAGATGAGCTGTCTTGCTCTGTTCTCTACTTTGTCAAGCGTCGCAGATGAGAGGGGGCAGGCTCACTTCCTCTCTCTCTCTCTTCTCTCTCTTCTTCTCTCTCTCTCTCTCTCTCTCTCTCTCTCTCTCTCTCTCTCTCTCTCTCTCTCTCTCTCTCTCTCTCCCTCTCTCTCTCCCTCTCTCTCCCTCTCTCTCTTTCTCTCTTTCTCTCACTCACTCTTTCTCACCCACTCCCCTCTCTTTTCCTCTCGTCTTTCACCCTCACATTTACCTAGACTTGAAGTCACATGATTGGTGGAGAGCAACACCCACGATACATGACGTAAACAATGTCTCCGCCTATCACAACATACATTTTGTATAACGTCACTGTCCTTATTAATCCTCTTTCACCAATCAGTGAGCTTTATTTTTCCCCATGGACCCCTAGTGACCTTCAACCTTTGAAATTTTCAGCTACATACAAGGCTTTTATTTGCTTAAAAAATCAAAAATTACACATAATAAATAATAGATATAGAAGAAGACTCTAACTGGAAAATGCAGAATTATTCCATTGCAGATAATTATGCAAGCAATTACACTACACAATGAATTCTAAAGTTTCTCTGAAATTTTTTATATATCAGAAATATATATGAATTGCTTTGCCATTCATATATTTAAATTTATTAAAATTATTGTTAATGCATGTTAGAAAGTTATATATATATATATATATATATATATATATATATATATATATATATATATATATATATATATATATATATATATATATATATATATATATATATATATATATATATATATATATATATATATATTTATTAATATATATATATATATATATATATATATATATATATATATATATATATATATATATATATATACATATATATATATATATATATATATATATATATATATATATATATATATATATATATATATATATATAATATATATATATATATATATATATATATATATATTATATATATCTGATGAGAATGGAGGAGAGAATAAGCGATCCTGATGCCCATGATGCTCTGTATCTCCTCACAAGGTGTCTTACTATGCCAAGACTCACTTCTTGAGGTGTGCACCCTCTTTTGACAACCCAACACTCAATGAATATGACGCACACCTGAGATCAACTTTTAAGAAGGCACTGAACCTGTCACTAGAGGATGAGCAATGGGATCTGGCAACCCTCCCAGTGCGACTGGGAGGTATAGGGGTGCGCAAAGCAACGCATGTTGCTTTACCTGCTTTTCTGTCTTCGTGTTTGGCTTCCAGCGCATTAGTCAAGAAGATTGTTCCCGATCACTTGAGAGACGTGGTAGGAGCTCAAGACCCCAGGTTTACTGAAGCAGCGATTCGGTGGGACACCCTTACAGAGTCCTCCAGTGGACCAGCTCCTCCCAAAGAGCACAAACAGTCCCACTGGGACAAACCAATCATGGAAAAAGTCGCCAACACAATGCTCTCCAATGCTTCAGGAAAGGACAAAGCTCGTCTCCTGGCAGTGAAGGCACCACACTCAGGAGATTTCCTGTTAGCTGTTACCAATTCCTCCCTGGGCACCCGTCTCGACCCACAGGTCATTCGGATTGGTGTTGCTCTTCGCCTAGCCGCCCCCATCCTCACTGAACATAGGTGTATTTGCGGCAGGGCGACAGCTGATCAATTCGGACTTCATGGTCTCGTGTGTCACACAGCAGAAGGGAAGTATGCCAGACATGAGGAGGTCAATGACATCATAAAGAGAAGCCTCGCCACAGCCCGTTGCCCAGCTCAACGGGAACCCCAAGTACAGAGGACTGATGGAAGTCAAAAAAGTCCTGATGGAGCCACTATGCTACCCTGGAAGGATGGAAAGCAGATTGCCTGGGACTACACCTGTGCTGCCACATTGGCAGACGCCTACTTGCCATACTCCGTAGTGAAAGGAGATGGAGCTGCCAGCCACAGGGAGACCCAGAAGATCCGAAAATATGAAGACCTTCCCCCTTGCTATAACTTCATTCCAATAGGAGCATGGGGCAAGTGTGCTCTAAAGTTCCTCAAAGAGCTGGGTGAAAAGTTCATTATAGAAACCAAGAACTACAGGGCGACCAGCTTCCTCTTTCAGAGACTCAGTGTTGCGATCCAGAGAGGAAATGCCTGCAGCATTCTGGGCACGCGGCCCACCGCAGGGGAGCTGGACGAAGTATTCGAGATGAATCTCTGAGTTACTTATGTTGTTTTACTTTCTGTTGTATTTTTGTGAATGTTTGGCCAATGTATTTTGTCTTTAAATAAAACATACTTGAAATATAGGGGGTGGTAGGAGAAAATTCTCAAACAGCTTCAGGGAGAACCTTGAGTTTTCCCTGAAGCAAGTTTCTTCTTTTCTCTGAGGATGAGGGTCCCTACGACAGTTCTAGAGGTGGTACTTCCCTATATTATATATATATATATATATATATATATATATATATATATATATATATATATATATATATATATATTTATATATATATATATTTATATATATCTATGTATATATATATATTTTATATATATCTATATATATATATATTTTTATATATATATATATATATATATATATATATATATATATGTATATATATATATATTATATGTAAAACAACCACTGTGAAAGAATAGTTAAATTCCAAGCGATTTCGTGACTTCTCACATTATCAAGGAACTATATGAGAAGTCACGAAAGTGCTTGAAATTTCGCTATTCTTTAACAGTGGTTGTTTTGCATATTCTGATATCACCTGTTTACTGTGATCTTAATTCATTTCAATATCTTTTTAGAAAATGTCGCCCCTAGATGAAAAATACGAGTAACGAAAACAAGCAACTTGAATGCATATTGCATGTAATATTAATAACAAATAAAACAGCTTACAGCATCATTGTCATCATCTTTGTACATATATTACTACTTACTGCCTAGAATAAACCGAAGTTGCAGTTTGTCTTTGTTTCTGCAGCAACATACAGTTCCTGCATAACTTTGATTGCACGTTCAGCACACTGATTACTTCTTGCTATATTGAGTGTGGACGGCTCCTGCTTCCAGTGATTTTTCAGTGAGTTCAGTGCTTTTTTTTGTAAGGTTTCAATATTTCTGACAAATTCTTGAAATAATTTTCATCGTACATCTGATCAGTAAATCAATAATCTGTCCAGGTGTATGAAATGAATCTGTATACCTGCTGCGAAGTCTTCCGTCTTGTAGGTGTAAGAATGAATGCAAGAACAGCTAGAATGACTCTTGAATTCCACCTCACATTGCTGATGTTTGTAATTTTCTGAAAGTTAATCAAAGGAAAGTGCCCTTTTCTTCAAAGAATCTACACACTTGTGTTAGATTCTTTGAAGAGATTCTTTGTAACGGTCATGTCTACATGTCTGCTCACATCATTCTGGGAAATATAACACAATGAAAATACCCAAATGTTGCACAAGTGTCTCAGTCTTCTGAGTTAGAATTTCTTATTGAGGAATATCTTGCCATGAATTGATTCTTCAGTCTAGAACTGAAGAAAAAATTAGTAATATGTTTTACTGAGGAAACATTTCCCTAGGAAACGTTTCGGCAGCCAGTGGTTTCTTCAGTCCAGTAAAGTGAAGAATGTTGAAAGAAGAGGAGGAGAATGAGGTAATCAGTCCCTTAGAATGGGATCGATGATTCTAGTCCATCAATTTCGAGAAAAGTACGGCATGTGCTCGAAGTGGCTTATATTCTGCAGTCAGGTGAGCAGAAGCAGGAGGAGGCGGAGTCACCACTGGACAAATCCACTAGTGTACGTAGGTTACGAGTGTCTTATTTCACAGTACCTGGTATGTAATGTAAATTCAAAGCTAACGATATTAAGATCTTTTTTTTTTTAATTTGACTATTATTAATATACACAGACTTTGCAAAAGCATTTGACAAATGCGATCATGGCGTAATAGCCCATAAAATACGTGCTAAAGGAATAACTGGGAAAGTGGGGAGATGGATCTTCAACTTCCTAACAAATCGAACACAAAGAGTAGTGGTCAACAGAGTTAAATCGGAGGCTGCCATAGTGAAGAGCTCTGTTCCACAAGGCACAGTACTCGCCCCCATCTTATTCCTTATCCTCATATCAGACATAAACAGAGATATACACCACAGCACCGTATCATCCTTTGCGGATGATACTAGGATCTGCATGAGGCTGTCATCTGCTGAGGACGCGGTTAACCTCCAAGAAGATATAAACAAAGTTTTCCAGTGGGCAACGGTAAACAATATGATGTTCAATGAGGACAAATTCCAACTACTCCGTTATGGAAAACTGGAGGAGATAATAACTAGAACAGAGTATACTACTGACTCCGGCCATACAATAGAGCGGAAGAATAATGTAAGGGACCTGGGAGTAGTAATGTCTGAGGATCTCACTTTCAAGGATCACAACAGTGCCACGATCGCACGTGCAAAGAAAATGATAGGATGGATAATGAGAACTTTCAAAACGAGAGATGCCAAGCCCATGATGATCCTTTTCAAATCACTTGTTCTCTCTAGGCTGAAATGCTGCTGTACATTAACATCTCCATTCAAAGCAGGTGAAATCGCAGATCTAGAGAGTGTACAGAGATCCTTTACTGCACGTATAAGTTCTGTCAAGCACCTTAACTACTGGGAACGCTTGGAAGCACTTGACTTGTACTCGTTGGAACGCAGGAGGGAGAGATATATCATAATCTACACTTGGAAAATCTTGGAAGGAATGGTCCCAAATCTGCACACAGAAATCACTCCCTACGAAAATAAAAGACTGGGCAGGCGATGCAAAATGCCCCCAATAAAAAGTAGGGGCGCCAATGGTACACTAAGAGAAAACACCATAAGTGTCCGGGGCCCAAAACTGTTCAACAGCCTCCCATCAAGCATTAGGGGAATTGCCAATAAACCCCTGGCTGCCTTCAAGAGAGAGCTGGACAGATACCTAAAGTCAGTGCCGGATCAGCCGGGCTGTGGCTCGTACGTTGGACTGCGTGCGGCCAGCAGTAACAGCCTAGTTGATCAGGCCCTGATCCACCGGGAGGCCTGGTCATGGACCGGGCCGCGGGGGCGTTGATCCCCGAAATAACCTCCAGGTAACCTCCAGGTAACCAGGTATTATTCTTTAAATATATTTTAAAGGGGTATTCTCCTTTTCTTCTTTTTTCATCACTCACATAATTTTAAAATCCGAAAGAGTAGATCTAAAATTAGACATATAATCAACGACAATGCTTCATAATTTCCGTTAAGCTCAGACATGTGGGATGGTGCAGTCACAGACCCCGAAAATGGGGTCGCTTTCAGTTTTCCGCTAATTTAGCTTGATAATACATTTAGCAGCACAACTGGCAGCGTTCGTAATTACGAAAATATTTTCTCTCCTGATAAATTTCATAATTATTAATTGAAGAAGCTGAAATCTATTTTCTCTTTTCACATTTACTGTAGTATACTTGTGGGAAACGAAGTCAATAAGATATAGTACAAAGAAGTGGAGGACAGATTTAGTTTACCGAATCAGGAGATGTTTACAGCCAACAAGTCTTGGTAATTACCTTGTTTTACCTAGAACTGGGTAAACCATCGTGTTTCTGGCGGTGTCTGCTTGTTTTTGCAAATACATCAGTCGTGTCTGTCTCATGGCAAGACAAGTGTGGATACCCTGATTTATATGAAGCTTCACAAAGCTAGTTCTTGCTTTAACACTGTAAAATACCGTAGTCTTTACTTATAAAATTTGGATACAACGGGTTTGTTCAGCTTCCCTCATATATATGAGGGAAGCTGAACAAACCCGTTGTATCCAAATTTTATAAGTAAAGACTATAAGTGTTTTCATGTGTGTATAGGGCTCTTATTAATTATTTGTTCATCATTTTGTCTCGCGAAGAAAGAAATCTGGCGGTCATTAGATTGAAAAAAAAAAACAAAATAAAAAATCGGGTTCCCTGAAATAACAGTATTTTTAAATATCTGAGTTTATTCTCATATTTTCACGTTGCCATTATGAGAGGTCTTTAATTATTTTTAATATTTATACAAAATTATATCATTGGCAGAATTTCTCACATGTGGGATGTAGTCAGTTTCTTGGGGGATGACAGTATGTGGGTGTGTCATAGAACTTTATTCAGCATGTGGGTGTGTCACAGGAATTTATTCAGCATGTGGGTGTGTCACAGGACTTTATTCAGCATGTGGGCGTGTCACAGGACTGTATTCAGAATGTGGGTGTGTCACAGAACTTTATTCAGCATGTGGGTGTGTCACAGAACTTTATTCAGCATGTGGGTGTGTCACAGAACTTTATTCAGCATGTGGGTGTGTCACAGAACTTTACTCAGCATGTGGGTGTGTCACAGAACTTTACTCAGCATGTGGGTGTGTCACAGGACTTTATTCAGCATGTGGGTGTGTCACAGAACTTTATTCAGCATGTGGGTGTGTCACAGATCTTTATTCAGCATGTGGGTGTGTCACAGAACTTTATTCAGCATGTGGGTGTGTCACAGAACTTTATTCAGCATGTGGGTGTGTCACAGAACTTTACTCAGCATGTGGGTGTGCCACAGAACTTTATTCAGCATGTGGGTGTGTCACAGAACTTTATTCAGCATGTGGGTGTGTCACAGAACTTTATTCAGCATGTGGGTGTGTCACAGAACTTTATTCAGCATGTGGGTGTGTCACAGAACTTTATTCAGCATGTGGGTGTGTCACAGAACTTTATTCAGCATGTGGGTGTGTCACAGAACTTTATTCAGCATGTGGGTGTGTCACAGAACTTTATTCAGCATGTGGGTGTGTCACAGAACTTTATTCAGCATGTGGGTGTGTCACAGAAATTTATTCAGAAAATTGGTGGGTCACAGGACTTTTTTTCATCATGTGGGTGTGTCACAGAACTTTATTCAGCATGTGGGTGTGTCACAGAACTTTATTCAGAAAATTGGTGTGTCACAGAACTTTATTCAGCATGTGGGTGTGTCACAGAACTTTATTCAGCATGTGGGTGTGTCACAGAACTTTATTCAGCATGTGGGTGTGTCACAGAACTTTATTCAGCATGTGGGTGTGTCACAGAACTTTATTCAGCATGTGGGTGTGTCACAGAACTTTATTCAGCATGTGGGTGTGTCACAGAACTTTATTCAGCATGTGGGTGTGTCACAGAACTTTATTCAGCATGTGGGTGTGTCACAGAACTTTATTCAGCATGTGGGTGTGTCACAGAACTTTATTCAGCATGTGGGTGTGTCACAGAACTTTATTCAGCATGTGGGTGTGTCACAGAACTTTATTCAGCATGTGGGTGTGTCACAGAACTTTATTCAGCATGTGGGTGTGTCACAGAACTTTATTCAGCATGTGGGTGTGTCACAGAACTTTATTCAGCATGTGGGTGTGTCACAGAACTTTATTCAGCATGTGGGTGTGTCACAGAACTTTATTCAGCATGTGGGTGTGTCACAGAACTTTATTCAGCATGTGGGTGTGTCACAGAACTTTATTCAGCATGTGGGTGTGTCACAGAACTTTATTCAGCATGTGGGTGTGTCACAGAACTTTATTCAGCATGTGGGTGTGTCACAGAACTTTATTCAGCATGTGGGTGTGTCACAGAACTTTATTCAGCATGTGGGTGTGTCACAGAACTTTATTCAGCATGTGGGTGTGTCACAGAACTTTATTCAGCATGTGGGTGGGTCATAGGACTTTTTTCACTAACTAAAATCCCTAAGAAAGGGATTAATTAGGACGTAGCCAGCCAGCCAGACCTCTCCCTCAAGCTCTCCCTCAAGCTCTCCCTCAACCTCTCCCTCAACCTCTCCCTCAACCTCTTTCTGAAGTCATACAAAATATATTGCATTTTATGTTGTAGATTATAGATTAATTAATTAAAGAGCACCAACTATGTCCCTAAAATATTGTTTTTTTATTAAGATATGTTGATTGTCGGAAATTTTCGAATTTATTTTACGATAACAACTTAAAAAAAAATGTTCAGACAGAAGTCTTGAAATTCGTGACATGTAAAATAGAAATAACAAAATAATATAGCAATAACAAACTGATATCAATTTAAAAAAAATAAGTTAATTAATCTACTTTTTAAAAATCATTCTTCGGGTTTTTTTCCGGCTAGTAAATGAATAATGCCATTACAATTAAGTTTTCCTGCCAATCGAACTTTGCTGCCACAGCACATACACTGTTTAGTGGAGCCTAACACTGTTGATACCAGTGTATCTTATACGTCTCCCAGAGCACCGGCAGTGCTGCCTCTGTAACCCTGACTGTTAGACTGCAAAATAGCATCAGGTCACTGTATACATTTCAATGCAAAGCGTTAAAATTTAAACGTCATAAGCTGTTAAGTAGGTGGAACAGAAGAAGGTCCATTGCAAGACTTGGTAAATGAATAATTTTTAAATGCTATTATTCCTAGTGTTGGTTCCCCTAGTAGGGACGGACTCCAGTTCGCCTTTACTCTTTCCCCCTGACTACACCTCTGGGGATTAAAGTAAATTCTCGGTGCATATTCACTTAAAGAGATATACCTTTATGTGTATATAACTTGTGGAAACGAAGTCTGTTAAAAAACTCTCAAATATTTGCATTTCTCGTATCTTCTCTCCCTCTTTATTCTTATAGACATACATATATATGTATATATAGATATGATGGTTAAAATCTCTTACATGAATAAATAGAGCATTGGAATCTTGTCCAGTTCTAATGCTATATTTATGTTGTTTTAATCTTAGTTCGAGATTTTTACCAGTTTGACCTAATAAACTTTATCGCAAATTTTACAAGGAATCTTATAGACACATCCATCAGCATTTTGGGGGGAATTCTTTATCAAAAGTTTTTTTACTGTATCAAGATTTTTGAATACAACTTTAATATTAAAAGTTTTAAGAAGAGAAGGCATATCAACCAAGTTTTCATGGTAAGAGAGAACCAACGTATTTTTAGTTGAATAAGGCTGGTTGTCCCTTTTTGGATTGTAAAAAGTATTTCTATCAACTTTAAAAGATTTATCAATTACATTTCTTGGGCATTTTAAATCATTACCTATTTCATAAATTTTGGATATTTCCTCATCTATCAACTCAGGACTACAAATTCGTAAAGCTCTCAAAAACATTGTTGAGAAAACAGACAGTTTGACTCTATCTTGATGCGAAGAATAATAGTGGACATAGGAACAGTTATTTGTAGGTTTTCTGTAAATTTTAAATTTGAATTCATTATTACTCTTAATAATTAAAACATCTAGAAAAGGCAATAAGTTATTTTCCTCAAACTCAACAGTAAAGTTTATAGACTGGGCTAAGAAAATGGTGTATATCTACATTCTTGGGCATAAGACATAAAATATCATCAACATATCTGAACCATTTTGCCCTATTAGGGAGGATTGTGTTAAGCAATCTTGTTTCAAAAAATTCCATGTATAGATTACTAAGAACAGGTGAAAGAGGATTTCCCATTGCCATACCAAATTAATGAGTGTAAAACTTATCATTAAATACAAATTTTGCATCAACAATACAAAGTTAATAAGTTTAATGATAGTAGGAACTGGCAATGGTAAATCATAATTAACGAGCTCTTCAGATAAGAAACTTAATAAATCATCAACAGGAATTTTCGTAAACATGGAAGTAACATCAAAACTAACCATGCTAAAATCATTTAAGTCAGTCAAGGAGGTTAATTTATCAGCTAAATCTAAGTTGTTTTTAACATTAAACTTAGAAATTTTACCAACAATAGGGCTCAAAATGTTAGCAAGCCATTTGGACAATTTATACGATACTGATCCTATAGAGCTAATAATTGGTCTAATTGGATTACCTGGTTTGTGTGTTTTTATTAGTCCATACATGTAAGGTAAAGATGGATTAGTGGAAGTAAATTGTTTAATTAATTCATCTTTGCCTTTCAGTAGAAGTTTTATTGTTTTATTGAAATTGCTGTTAACGGTTTCTAAGGGATTCTTTCTAAGTTTAGAATAGGTTTCAGTATCATCTAAGAGATTATTCATTTTTTCTTGGTAATCATTTTCTTTCATAATTACAATTGCATTTATTTTGTCTGCTTTAATAAGGCACAAATTTTTATTATTATTAAGTGTATCATAAGACTTAAAGAATCTTTGAGGGCAATTGGGAATGTTTTGTTTTAACATAGAGCTATATACCATTCCTTTACTAATATTAATTTCATCAGAGGATAAATCAGAAGATTTTTCAAAGTTACAAAATGCTTTTGCAATTTCAACATTATTAAATTTTTTTGAAGTTTATTATGGTCAAACTGGTAAAAATCTCGAACTTGGATTAAAACAACATAAATATAGCATTAGAACTGGACAAGATTCCAATGCTCTATTTATTCAGGTGAGAGATTTTAACCGTCCAATTGATTTTCAAAAAGTTGAGAAAGTTGTATCAAGCAAGTCCATGGTCGACAGAAATATAATTGAATCTTGTTTCATAAAAAGCAGTTGTGAAAATAATATGAATATTTCCTTAGGTTTATATAAATTAGACTCATTTATTTAGAGTTTAATAATACATTGGACAAATAATAAACCTTATTTCTTGGGTAGAATATTTTGTTAGTGGGATGTCGTGAGGACCTGTCTAGTTGAACCAGCGGACCTACTGCAGTGTTCCTCTTTTCTTATGGGTCCGGTATTGTCGCGTGTCAGGTGTTTCTTTGTTGTGGGGGTTGACTGTGAGGTGTAGTCTAAGCCCTTTAATTGCTTTCCTTTGATGTATTACTTTCATAGTTCCTTGACAATGTGAGTAGTCACGAAAGTGCTTGGAATTTCACTACTCTTTCACAGTGGTTGCTTTTCATATATGTATATATATATATATATATATATATATATATATATATATATATATATGTCGTGCCGAATAGGCAGAACTTGCCATCTTGGCTTAAATAGCAACGCTCATCTTGCCATATAGGACAAGTGAAAATTTGTGTATGCAATAATTTCGCCAAAAAACATTCTGAACCTAACGAAAAAAAAATATATTTCATTGTGTCTGTTTAGTATTAAATTATTGTAAACAAATCTAAAATATATTTAGTTGGGTTAGGCTAAAATAAATTGTTCTTGTTATAATAAGGTTAGGTAAGTTTTCTAAGATTCTTTTGGTGCAAAATTAAATTTTTTTACATTAATATTAATGAAAAAAATATATCTTTAAACGTATAAGAGAAAATTTCAGAAAGGACTTAATTTTAAACAAGTTCTTGCTAATTGACCAGTTTTACATATTCGGCACGACATATATATATATATATATATATATATATATATATATATATATATATATATATATATATATATATATATATATATATATATATATATATATATATATATATATATATGTTTGTAACCACGAACAAGTGGTATTGATCAATAACAAAACTGCTACTAGCCAAGGACTTGAACCCATGTTGTTCTGGCCCGCCTCATGGTCAGCGAAAACCACATGATGCTCTAACCCACAGTACCACCAAATCCTACACGAATCACTCACCCAGCAGAGCTAGGTGTTTTACCGTGATCCGAGGACATGCGGTGGTGTGGGTGCCTCTGTGCTAATTTCAGTGTACTCCTCGTTTGGTGTACTAGCCTCAACAAGCAGTATTTTATATTATTGCAGCCATGAACAAGTTGTATTGATCAATAACAACACTGCGACTAGCCGAGGACTCGAACCCAACATTTAGAGTTTACCTGAAGAGTTCCGGGGAGCAACGCCCCCGCGGCCGGCCTGTGACCAGGCCTCATGGTGGATCAGGGCCTGATCAACCAGGCTGTTACAGCCTGGCTGGTCAGGTACCGATTTTAGGTGCTTGTCCAGTGCCTGCTTGGTAATCCCCCTTATGTATGCTGGGAGGCAGTTGAACAGTCTTGGGCCCCTGACACTTACTGTGTTGTCTCTTAACGTGCTAGTGACACCCCTGCTTTTCATTGGGGGGATGTTGCATCGTCTGCCGAGTCTTTTGCTTTCGTAGGGAGTGAGTTTCGTGTGCAAGTTCGGTACTAGTCCCTCTAGGATTTTCCAGGTACATATAATCTTGTATCCCTCCCGCCTGCGTTCCGGGGAGTACAGGTTCAGAAACTTCAAGCGCTCCCAGTAATTTAGGTGTTTTATCTCCGTTATGCGCGCCGTGAAGGTTCTCTGTACATTTTCTAGGTCAGCAATTTCACCTGCCTTGAAAGGTGCTGTTAGTGTGCAGCAATATTCCAGCCTAGATAGAACAAGTGACCTGAAGAGTGTCATCATGGGCTTGGCATCCCTAGTTTTGAAGGTTCTCATTATCCATCCTGTCATTTTTCTAGCAGATGCGATTGATACAATGTTATGGCCCTTGAAGGTGAGATCCTCCGACATGATCACTCCCAGGTCTTTGACGTTAGTTTTTCGCTTTATTTTGTGGTTGGAATTTGTTTTATACTCTGATGAAGTTTTAATTTCCTCACGTTTACCATATGGGAGTAATTGAAATTTCTCATCGTTGAACTTCATATTGTTTTCTGCAGCCCATTGAAAGATTTGGTTGATGTCCGCCTGGAGTCTTGCAGTGTCCGCAATGGAAGACACTCTCATTCAAATTCGGGTATCTTCTGAAAAGGAAGACACGGTGCTGTGGCTTACATTCCTGTGTATGTCAGATATGAGGATGAGAAACAAGATGGGAGCGAGTACTGTGCCTTGCGGAACGAAGCTTTTCACCGTAGCCGCATCAGACTGTAGTCTGTTAACTACTGCTCATTGTGTTCTGTTTGTCAGGAAATTATAGATCCATCTACGAACTTCTCCTGTTATTCCTTTAGCACGCATTTTGTGCGCTATTACACCATGGTCACACTTGTCGAAGGCTTTTGCAAGGTCTGTGTATATTACATCTGCATTCTTTTTGTCTTCTAGTGCATCTAGGACCTTGCAGTGATCCAGTAGTTGGGACAGACAGGAGCGACTTGCTCTAAACCCATTTTACCCTGGGTTGTGTAATTGATGGGTATCTAGACTGGTGGTGATCTTGCTTCTTAGGACCCTTTCAAAAATTTTTATGATATGGGATGTTAGCGCTATCGGTCTATAGTTCTTTACTATTGATTTACTGCCCCCTTTGTGGAGAAGGGCTATGTCTGTTGTTTTTATTAACTGTGGGACGATCCCCTCTCTATAGCATGTTAAAAAGCACGTGATAGGGGCTTCTTGCAGTTCTTGATGAACACGGAGTTCCATAAGTCTGGCCCTGAGGCAGAGTGCATGGGCATGTCATTTATCGCCTGCTCGAAGTCATTTGGCGTCAGGATAACGTCAAATAGGCTTGTGTTTACCAAATTCTGTGGCTCTCTCATAAAAAAATCATTTTGATCTTCGACTCTCAGTCACACTGGGAGTTGAGTAGCTCACTCACTTCAGATTTACCACTCATATCAGATGTACCACATTGTGCGGTTCTGCTGATCTACTGACATTATACCAGGTTAGAAAAAATCTGAAAGCTTATCTAAGACTCGTCAGACAGGAAGCTTGTTCTGTCAATAAGGAAATGAAATCTGCCAGCCTGAGCTGGGAGGGGTCAGCAGAGCCATGATATCAAACGTTTTACTTCAGCTTTAGCAGCTGCATCATCAAAGCTTATCTTCTCTCACATGTGTCATGATAGCTGGCGTTAGTATGGCCTAGGACCTCGGAGAGAGAGGATACATAGTGCGCAGATACACGTTTAGTAGATATACTTGTGAATTTGTAGATAATTTTGTTTTCTGTAAAGGATAACATCTGACCATAATGTAGTTTCCTGGGAAATACAGATTATTTAAAAACTTTATATTTTTTTTTACGGGAACGCTAAATACATGAGGATTAGGGGAGGTTATATATCCCCAGATGAATGGGAGGTAACCAGGTTAGACTCTGGGGAACAAGAAACCTTCACTCAATCATTTTCGGTATTTACGTTAGTGCGTCAGGCTGGAAGTCATTATTCGAAACCCAGGTTATTTAATAAAAAGAACAAAAAGATATTCGCTAATAATAAAATATATGTAATAAAATATGAAATAAAATAAGGACTAAAATTGAATGGTATATATGTGTGGGACAGAGCCAGCGAGCCGTCTCGTCCAGCTTCACAGCTCGTTATCTACAAACGGGAATTTTCAGGTTTGGAGCTGCGCTGTATGACCCACAAAGGTTTATCACTGGTTTTCTTTAATATGATACGTGAATTTAGGTTTAATATTTTTTTATTTCTCTTTGAATTTATATGTTAACTACTTGTTATCGTGAGTGTCGTCCTATGTTAATATCAATGTTGGAGGAGTGTCGTCTTATGTTAATATCAATGTTGGAGGAGTGTCGTCTTATGTTAATATCAATGTTGGAGGAGTGTCGTCTTATGTTAATATCAATGTTGGGGGAGTTTCGTCTTATGTTAATATCAGTGTTGGAGGAGTGTCGTCTTATGTTAATATCAATGTTGGAGGAGTGTCGTCTTATGTTAATATCAATGTTGGGGGAGTTTCGTCTTATGTTAATATCAGTGTTGGAGGAGTGTCGTCTTATGTTAATATCAATGTTGGAGGAGTGTCGTCTTATGTTAATACCAATGTTGGAGGAGTGTCGTCTTATGTTAATATCAATGTTGGAGGAGTGTCGTCTTATGTTAATATCAATGTTGGGGGAGTTTCGTCTTATGTTAATATCAGTGTTGGAGGAGTGTCGTCTTATGTTAATATCAATGTTGGAGGAGTGTCGTCTTATGTTAATACCAATGTTGGAGGAGTGTCGTCTTATGTTAATATCAATGTTGGAGGAGTGTCGTCTTATGTTAATACCAATGTTGGAGGAGTGTCGTCTTATGTTAATATCAATGTTGGAGGAGTGTCGTCTTATGTTAATACCAATGTTGGAGGAGTGTCGTCTTATGTTAATATCAATGTTGGAGGAGTGTCGTCTTATGTTAATATCAATGTTGGAGGAGTGTCGTCTTATGTTAATACCAATGTTGGAGGAGTGTCGTCTTATGTTAATATCAATGTTGGAGGAGTGTCGTCTTATGTTAATACCAATGTTGGAGGAGTGTCGTCTTATGTTAATATCAATGTTGGAGGAGTGTCGTCTTATGTTAATACCAATGTTGGAGGAGTGTCGTCTTATGTTAATATCAATGTTGGAGGAGTGTCGTCTTATGTTAATATCAAAGTTGGGGGAGTGTCGTCTTATGTTAATATCAGTGTTGGAGGAGTGTCGTCTTATGTTAATATCAATGTTGGAGGAGTGTCGTCTTATGTTAATACCAATGTTGGAGGAGTGTCGTCTTATGTTAATATCAATGTTGGAGGAGTGTCGTCTTATGTTAATACCAATGTTGGAGGAGTGTCGTCCGATGTTAATATAAATGTTGGGGGAGTGTCGTCCTGTGTTAATATCAGTGTTGGGGGAGTGTCGTCTTATGTTAATATCAATGTTGGGGGAGTGTCATCCGATGTTAATATCAATGTTGGGGGAGTTCTGTCCTATGTTAATACCAATGTTGGGGGAGTGTCGTCCTGTGTTAATATCAATGTTGGGGGAGTGTCGTCCTATGTTAATATCAGTGTTGGGGGGAGTGTCGTCTTATGTTAATACCAATGTTGGGGGAGTGTCGTCCTATGTTAATATCAATGTTGGGGGAGTGTCGTTCTATGTAAATATCAATGTTGGGGGAGTGTCGTCCTATGTTAATATCAATGTTGGGGGAGTGTCGTCTTATGTTAATATCAATGTTGGGGGAGTGTCGTCCTATGTTAATATCAATGTTGGGGGGAGTGTCGTCTTATGTTAATATCAATGTTGGAGGGAGTGTCGTCCTATGTTAATATCAATGTTGGGGAGTGTCGTCCTATGTTAATATCAATGTTGGGGGAGTGTCGTCTTATGTTAATATCAATGTTGGGGAGTGTCGTCCTATGTTAATATCAATGTTGGGGGAGTGTCGTCTTATGTTAATATCAATGTTGGGGGAGTGTCGTCCTATGTTAATATCAATGTTGGGGAAGTGTCGTCTTATGTTAATATCAATGTTGGAGGAGTGTCGTCCTATGTTAATATCAATGTTGGGGAAGTGTCGTCTTATGTTAATATCAATGTTGGAGGAGTGTCGTCCTATGTTAATATCAATGTTGGGGGGAGTGTCGTCCTATGTTAATATCAATGTTGGGGGAGTGTCGTCCTATGTTAATATCAATGTTGGGGGAGTGTCGTCCTATGTTAATATCAATGTTGGGGGAGTGTCGTCTTATGTTAATATCAATGTACCGGGGAGACATATACCAGGAGAACGAGGTCTCACTTATACCACGCAGACGTGTATCAGGGGGACGAGGTCTCAGTTATACCAGGCAGACGTGTATCAGGGGGACGAGGTCTCAGTTATACCACGCAGACGTGTATCAGCGGGACGAGGTCTCACTTATACCAGGCAGACGTGTATCAGGGAGACGAGGTCTCAGTTATACCAGACAGACGTGTATCAGGGGGACGAGGTCTCAGTTATACCAGACAGACGTGTATCAAGGGGACGAGGTCTCAGTTATACCAGGCAGACGTGTATCAGGGGGACGAGGTCTCCGTTATACCAGACAGACGTGTATCAGGGGGACGAGGTCTCAGTTATACCAGACAGACCTGTATCAGGGGGACGAGGTCTCAGTTATACCAGGCAGACGTGTATCAGGGGGACGAGGTCTCAGTTATACCAGACAGACGTGTATCAAGGGGACGAGGTCTCAGTTATTCCAGGCAGACGTGTATCAGCGGGACGAGGTCTCAGTTATACCAGACAGACGTGTATCAAGGGGACGAGGTCTCAGTTATTCCAGGCAGACGTGTATCAAGGGGACGAGGTTTCAATTATTCCAGGCAGACGTGTATCAAGGGGACGAGGTCTCAGTTATTCCAGGCAGACGTGTATCAAGGGGACGAGGTCTCAGTTATTCCAGGCAGACGTGTATCAAGGGGACGAGGTCTCAGTTATACCTGGCAGACGTGTATCAAGGGGACGAGGTCTCAGTTATTCCAGGCAGACGTGTATCAAGGGGACGAGGTCTCAGTTATTCCAGGCAGACGTGTATCAAGGGGACGAGGTCTCAGTTATACCTGGCAGACGTGTATCAGGGGGACGAGGTCTCAGTTATAATAGGTTGACGAGCTCTGGCAGACAGCCTCAGGGAGATGAATACCTAAGAGAAGAGCTCAGTGAGACTAACTCTGACTGAACAGCTGACATGTGAAATATTTCCTAGTGTTGTCCTTTGATGATAAACGCATAAAATTTGGCACAAGACTAGGTGAGGCATTTTATGTTGAAGAGTTCTGGCAGTAGAGCCACCAATGATTCGTCTCTTAACAAAAATGGTAGAAGATTATGAAAACCTCAGCCTATGAAATGTTGACATTTTTTCCATTTAACTGATGATGTAAGGGAAATATGAAGGTGAATTTTCTTAAATTTGATGTATGAACACACACACACACACACACACACACACACACACACACACACACACACACACACACACACACACACACACACACACACACACACACACACACACACACACACACACAAACACTCACACACACACACACACACACACACACACACACACACACACACACACACACACACACACACCCACACGCACACACGCACACATACACACACACAGTTGCATTTTCTTGGACTGCAGGAGGGCCTTCGACACAGTTCCTCACAAGAGATTAGTGCAGAAGCTAGAGGATCTGGCGCGTATAACAGGATCAGAGAATACTTGACAAGGAGGCAACAGCGAGTTATGGTACGTGATGAGGTATTACACTGGGCACCTGTGACGAGCGGGGTCCCACAGGGGTCGGTCCTAGGACCAGTGCTATTTCTGGTATATGTGAATGACATGATGGAAAGGATAGACTTAGAAGTGTCCCTGATCGCAGATGACGAGAAGTTAATGAGAAGAATTTAATCAGATGAGGATCAGCCAGGACTTCAAAGAGACATGGAGAGGCTGGACAGCTGGTTCAGCAACTGGCTTCTCGAATTTAACCCCGTCAAATGCAAAGTCATGAAGATCGGGGAAGGGCACAGAAGACCGCAGACAGAGTATAGGCTAGGTGGCCAAAGACCACAAACCTCGCTCAGGAAGAAAAGATCTTGGGGTAAGTATAACACCGAGCACATCTCCGGAAGCACAAATCAACCAGATAACTGTTGTAGCATATGGGCGCCTGGCAAACCTGAGAATAGCGTCCCGATACCTTTATAAGGAATGGTTCAAGACACTGTACACCGTGTACGTCAGGCCCATATTGGAGTATGCAGTACTAGTTTGGAACCCACACCTGGTCAAGCACGTTAAGAAATTAGAGAAAATGCAAAGGTTTGCGACAAGGTTAGTTCCAGAGCTAAGGGGAATGTCCTACGACGATAGGTTAAGGGAAATCGGCCTGACGACACTGGAGGACAGGAGTGTTAGGGGAGACATGATAACGATATTCACAATACTGCGTGGAATAGACAAGGTGAACAGAGACAGGATGTTCCAGAGATGGGACACAGAAACAAGGGGTCATACTCATACTTGGAAGCTGAAGGCTGAGATGAGTCAGAGGGATGTTAGGAAGTATTTGTTCAGTCATAGAGTTGTCAGGAAGTGGAATAGTCTAGCAAGTGATGGAGTGGAGGCAAGAACCATACATACTTTTAAGACGAGGTATGATGAAGCTCATGGAGCAGGGAGAGGGAGGACCCAGTAGCGGTCAGTGAAGCGGCGGGGCCAGGAGTTGAGTCTCGACCCCTGCAACCACAATTATGTGAGTACAATTAGGTGAGCACACACACACATACATTCCTCCACACAATTACACTATCAGACATGCAATTATATGATGATTAAGACACATGTGCAACAGTTGGACACTTGTGGTCTCTGTATTTAACTGAAGAAACTACTATGGAGCTTAAATGTCTCAACAGTAAATATACGCAACTGTTGCACCTGTGTCTTAATGATCACCTTGTCAGTATTTTATATAATTCTCAACATGCAGACATATACACATGTATACATTCACTCTGACATACAAACTCACATAAAGCAGTGAGCATATAAATTGAGACAGTGAAGAAAAAAGACATTTATTTTGATAATTAATGTTTATTTAAAAAAATACACGGCAATGATATGACAGATCATTCACTTAATAAGAGATTTGACTACTCTTTGGATTTACAATCATTGCTAGAGGCTTTTGCATCGAATCGTCCAATGTTGAACACATTTTGGCAAGCTTGTCGTAGCGGTATCAGATCCTATTAACGGCAGCAATTAGCTTCTCCAGAGTTGAACAATCCTGTTTCGCAATATTGCATTTGGTTATTGCCTATAGATTCTCAATTGGGTTGAGGCCAGGAGAGTTTCCAGGCTAATTTATAACGCTTAACACACTCTCCGAAGAATGTCAGCATATTTCTGGATGTTTGGCATGGAGCAAGATCCTGCTGGAAAATGCCTTCTCCATCAGGAAAGTTACTGTCCATAATGGGAGCAAATGAATTGCCAGGATTGCCTCGTGTTTGTCACTGTTCATCGTTACCTCAACAATAATAAGCCATCCAGGGCCTTTAGTAATAAAACTACCGCGAAACATCTTAGGCGGGTCTTTTGACCCTTGTTGACTATGTCCATTCTAAAGAGGTCTGTCTTTGCTCAGTCTTAATACCACTGATCCATGAACCCAGGTACTTCAAAATGACCCTCATCTGAAAATATAACTTTTTTTTCCATTTATCTGTCGTCCAACCCTTATGATCGAGTGCCCACCTCAACCGTTTTTGTCTTTACTAGCTGTTTGCTTACCGGTTTCTGGCAGTTCTGCCAACTTCAAGGAGCCTTTGTCGAATAGCTGAAGAGTCAGTATTTACGCCAGCAGAAGCCAACTCTCACTGTACATCATTGCTGGTTTTCTTGGGATCCTTCACACTATTTCTTACGATAATTTTGTCATCGTGAGGTGTTATCTTGTGTTTTCTTTCACATCTTTCTCAACGCAGCGCTCCACAGTCACAAGTGTCGTCCGCTATCTTTAGAATCCTACCAACAGTTGACTTTTATAGGCTCAAATTTTCGGCGATATGTCTGATACTCAAATGAGCATGTTTTGTAAGTTACAGTACTAGCAAGCTTCGTAGGTGTAATATCTATCATGAATTTCAGCAGTAATCATGAACTGAAAGGAAGAATTTGGCAAAACCACAATCACTCACAGAGCACGCTTGCAGGAATAGCCTGACAGAACAACAGCTGTTGTAGCACTGACGAGAGTAGCAGGATAACACCACAGCTGGATGGTTGCCAATAGTCGGTAGCGAAAAAACAAAATTGCGTTAAGTTGCAGACTAAGACATATTACTAGATAATCACAAGATTTACTCCTGTCCCAATTAATTTGCACACTATTGCATTACACACGCATTCATGCACACACTAACATATAGACATACACACATTCAGCTCAAATACATTTCTGTACGAAATGAACTTAGAGAAGAAACTAATGCTCGAGCACAGACTATGGCAAACATCAGAAGTGTGATCGATCGCTGCTGGCAGAGGAACTAATGCTACCCAACAAGTTGTCAAAACTAAGAGACGGAGGAATGGAAAACCAAAAACCAAATAAACAGTAAGAACAACTGGGGTGTTAAAGCCAGGATGTCCGTGGACAGTAAGGGAAATTTTGTTTGTTGTATTTGAACAAATGATGGATGAAGTCTGGTGAATAAAGCGCTTCATTCTCTGTACAGAGCTGGAAGAGATGAAGGAAGTAATGGAGACAAGAAAGGTACAAAAGATAAGGACAATTACCGCTAAGGTGAAGCTCCACAGGTTGGGAAAATATCTCAAAATGCTGAGTTCAGAATTAGAGGAAATGAAGTAAAGGTGAATTAGTGACAATTACAATATGTAGGGAGACAGGAGGAAGGGCAGAGGCAGAAAAATAGATCTTTGTTGAATCTGAAACACAGGAAGAAGAGGTGGGCTTATAAAGTGGAATCAGATAAGATGCAGAAAACGAAGGCATTGTCACTGGTAGGCGGGATTCCCTAGTGGAAGAAGGTCGTGCCCAAGTGGTAGTAAGTAGTTGTGTAGATAGCCTCTGTAACAAGATTCCATGTTATTGCAGTGTCTGACTGACTAGTATCATAACGTCAATGGCAAGCTGAATAATTAGACATATGTGCAATCACTGGGTACTTTTATTATGTAGACGCATCGCCAGCCAGTGGCATTAACAATACAGTTCAAGGACACAAACAGAAGGCATGGAACCGTGGCACAGAGAACACCTCCACAAGTATTTACAACTGCTTGCCAAACTCTTGGGGATGACTTTTTCCAACTGGGAAATCCCACCTGCTAGTGACAATGCCTTCGCCTGCTGCAGCTTATCTGACTTCAATATACAAGCCCACTTCTTCCTCCTGTGCTGGCACATGACTTTACTTATGTATAACCTTTATGAAAACTTATAGTGTTATTAATCACTGCTGTGGAAGTTTTGGATCCATCTCACGTACAGTCCAACGTAATAAAGGTTTACATACAATAAAAGTTGTCCAATAACTATGTTAAAATAAAATCATATTCTCTATCTTTTATTCTTATTCATTGTCTTATAATAAAGAACAGCAAAGAAACGTAATGATTGGAGGAGCTTTGTGACCAGTTCGAATGTGAAAAACCAACTGAAGGATGATAAATAATGAAGCGGTTTTGATTACCTACATCCAACCATAATTTCACGTGAAGGGTATACCTGGAGATCCCTGCAGAGGTTTTCAGGGATCAACGCCCCCAGGGTCCAGTCTGTGACCAGGCCTTGGTTCTAAAGTATTTTATATTTCAGTGACATGTCACCTTCAGTGGCAGTCTCGTGTCGTAAAGAAGGAGTTTTGAATCTGAGGAACTGGACCTCATCCATTTGGGAAATTTTTACGTTTTGTGGAATGTAGCTTCTAGTAAAAGGGAAATAAGGTCCGGTTTCAACATATATTCTAAAGCAAGCTCTGTGGTGGAGGATAAAAAAGGCACAATACCCAAACATAGGAGAATGAAACATATAACGACGTTTCTGTTCAACTTATTAAATTTAAATATTAAAAATTTTTAATTGCAAGAATATTTAAAATTAAATCCTTTGTAAAATTTTTCCACATTTAAAAAATATTTTTTCTTAATTAATGTAAAATTTTTAATTTTTTTCCAAAAAATCTTAAAAACACCTAACCTTATTAAAAAGAACAATTTTTTTTACCTAACCCCAAATAAATATATTTTAATTTGTTTACATAATTTAAATTTAAAAAAACACAGTGAAATATATTTTTCGTTTGGTTTAGAATGATTTTGGGGAAATTATTGCATACACAAATTTTCCTTCTCCCCATATTCCAAAAAATTAAACGTTGCTATTTAAACCAAGATCCCAAAATTCTACCTATTCGGCAAAAAAAAAAAAAAAAAATATAATATATATATATATATATATATCAAAAAATTTTCCGAATATTTAAAAAAAGTCAATTAGCAAAATCATTTTAAAAAATTTAATCCTTTCTAAAACTTTCCCAAAAATTTTAAAATTTTTATTTTTTCATTAATGTTGATGTAAAAAAATTTTTAATTTTGCTCAAAAGGAACTTGAAAACCACACAACCTTATTATAACAAGC
This sequence comes from Cherax quadricarinatus, assembly GCF_038502225.1. NCBI lineage: Eukaryota > Metazoa > Arthropoda > Malacostraca > Decapoda > Parastacidae > Cherax > Cherax quadricarinatus. Next base: position 43,610,182 of record NC_091292.1, read on the forward strand.
TCAATTTATTTTAGCCCCAAACCAACTAAATATATTTTAGATTTTTTCAAAATTTAAAACTAAACAAACACAGTGAAATATATTTTTTTTTTAAATTCCCGAATGATTTTTTAAAAAATTTGCATAAAAAATTTTCACTTGTCCCATATGGCAAGATGAGCGTTGGTATTTAAGCCAAGATCCTTTAAATTTCCTTACTACTTTTTTTTTTTAAAAAAAAAAAAAAAAAAATATATATATATATATATATATATATATATATATATATATATATATATATATATATATATATATATATAATTTCTTTAATGGATCCTCAACCAACGGGATTAATCCGTTCCCGAGGGCTTGCCGGGGGTCCAAAATTCCTTGGAGTTAATTTCCCCCTAAAAATAAAAAATTAAATTAATCCGTTTCCCAAAACCCCCAAAATCTGATTTTTTTTTCATAAATATACATTTCCTTATTTGGGAAAGGGAAAGGGACATGTAAAAAAAAACAATAATTAAATCCACACCTTTTTTGTGGGGTTGATGGTGATGTGCCAGCAAAGGGAAATTTAGGGTTGTTTTTGCTTGGAAGGAGGGTCCCTTCCCGGACTTCAGGTTTCCAAATTTTTGGGGGGGTTACCCCCCTTCATGGTTTTTTGTAACCCAAAATTTTGGGAACCCCCGCCACCATTCCCCCCCCCTTCTACCATCCCCCTGCCCCCCCCCTCCCCCATCCCCCTACCCCTTTTACCACCATCACTCCCCTACCATCAAAACCTTTTACCCCTCCTCCACCCTTCCACCATCACTCCCCCTTTTCCCCCCAAAACACCCCTATCCACCATCCCTGCCCCCTTCCCCCACCATCACTGCCACCTTCCACCATCACTGCCCCCCTGCCCACCCATCCCTGCCCCACCCTTTCCACCATCCTCCTTCTCCACCCCTCACTGCCCCTTACCACCATCCTACCCCCTATTTCCACCCCTCCCCTCCACCCTACCCAATCACTGCCCCTTCTGCCCCCACGCGCCCCCACCATCAATGCCCTTACCCCACCATTTTTTTCCACCTTCCACCATCCTTTACCCCCCCTCCACCCCTTACCCACCACCTAAAAACCCCCCATCCCCTTTTTACCCTTTTCCACCATCACTGCCCCCACCATCCCCATCTTCTAACCCCCATCCTACCCTACCACCATCCTACCACCCCCCCACCACCACCTGCCCCTATCCACCATCACTACCCGCCTTCCACCACCATCCCCTTCCACCTCCCCCCTTTGCACCCCTATCCTACCACCATCCCGCCCCCACCAATTCCCCGCAAATCACTGCCACCCTATAAACCCTCACTCCACCCCCACCATCACTGCCCCCCTATTTCCACCCCCTCCACCCTTTTACCACCCTCCTACCCCTTTTACCACCATCACTCCACCTTGCCACCATCACTGCCCTTTTAAACCCTCCCCACCCTATCCACCATCACCTTTCTACCCCCACCCTTTTTCCCCAAAGCCACCCCTTCACTCCATCTTCCTTTCCCACCATTAAATGCCCCTATGCCCCCTCACTCCACCTTCTACCACCATTACTACCCTTCCTGTCACTACCTTACCACCATCCTACCCCTTTTCCACCATCCTGCCACCTCTACCAACCCTCACTCCCCCCTATCCACCATCCTCCACCCCCACCATCACCACCCCCCACCATTCCCTCCTTCCAACCCCCACCACCTTTGCCCCCATCACTACCCCTCTACCACCCCACTCCTTTTACCACCAATTTCCCCCACCATCCACCATCCTGCCCCCTTTTACCACCCTCCCTTCCACCCTCTCCCCATCCTGCCTTTGCCACCATCCTTCCACCCTTTTCCCCTTTTTAACCCCTATCCACCATCACTGCCCTCCAATCCTGCCCCCCTTACCACCATCCTGCCACCCCTCTGCCACCCCTTTTTTCCCCATCCACCATCACTACCAATTTTTACCAAATCCTGCCCCTTCCCCATCATTCCCCTATGCCATCCCTCCCTTTTGCCACCGCCCCCCTATCCTTATCCACCTTCTACCACCCCTCCTCCCCCCTTAAACCCCCATCACCCCACCCACCATTTTCCCGCCCCCCCCACCACCATCCCCACCACCTATCCACCATCCTCCCCCACCTTCTCCACCATCACTCCCTGTACCACCATTGCCACCCCTACCACCATCACTGCCCTATCCCCCATGCCCTTTTCCTTCCCGCCCCCTCCCCCGCTGCCTCTGCCACCATCCTGCCCACCCCATGCCACCATTTTAAAACCCTTTTACCCGGGCCCCCTATGCCCCCCATCCCGCCCCTTTTACCCCACTTTCCCCCCCTTCCACCAAACCCCGCCCTCCAAACCCTCACCCGCCCCATCCTAAACACTGCACCCCACCACCATCCTCCCCTCTCCACCATTTTACCCCCCCCTATCCACCATCACTGCGCCCTACCACCATTTTTCCCCTCTACCAACATTGCCAAACCCATACCCCCCATCCCGCCACCTTTCCCCCATCACTACCATCCTATCCACCATCACTCCACCTTTTAAACCCTCCCGCCCCCGTACCACCATCACTGGGACCTTCCCCACCATCCTGCCCCCTCTCCACCATCACTCCCCCCATGCCACCATCATCCTTTCCCCCATCACTGCCCCCCCTATTTCCATCCTACCTTCTACCCCCATCTTTAAACCCTCTCCACCATCCCACCACCCTATGCCACCATCCTGCCCCCCTTCTACCACCATCATTTCCACCCTTAAACCCTCCCCACCCCTACCACCATCATACCATTTTTCCACCATCCCCCTTTCCCCCCTTCCCTTTTACCACCATCACTGCCCTTTTTCCCCCCATCCTACCCTATTTTAATCCTGGCCCCCTTTCCCCCCATGCCACCCTATCCCCCATCCCGCCCTACCACCATCACTCACCCTTACCAACCTCACCCCCCTATACCCTGTCCTGCCCCCTGCGCCCTCACTGCCACCCCACCACCATCACCCACCTTTCCACCTCATGCCCCCCTGCCACCATCACCACCACCCTTGCCACCATCACTGCCACCCTACCACCATCCCTGCCCCCCTCCACCTCCCGCCCCTATCCCTCCTGCCCCTTCTGCCACCCATGCCCCCCTTACCACCATCCTGCCCTTTACCCCATCACTGCCCCCTTCCACCATCACGCCACCCTCCCATCACCTCCCGCCCTTCCCACCCCTTTCCCCAACCACCCCCCTTCCACCATCACTCCCTTTCCCCCCCCTTCTACCATATCCCCCAACCCCTCCTGCCCCCCCCATCACGCCCCCAAACCCCCATCCTGCCATCTTCCCGCCACCATCCTTTTCCCCATACCACCATCCTCGCCTTACCATCCACCACCCCTTTCCACCATCACTACCCCCTACCACCAAACACTGCCACCTTTGCCCCCATCACTACCACCCCCACCAAACATGCCCCCGCCCCCCCTACCCCCATCCAACCCTTTTGCCCTCCTACCTTCTCCGCCAAATTTTTTTTCCCTCTCCACCATCCCCACCCTTACCCCAAACCTGCGTAAACCCTCCCGCCCCCTCTCCACCAACCCTGCCACCTTCAACCATCACTACCTTCTCCATCAAGCCACCCTTCCACCATCACTACCACCTTCTACCACCCTCACTACCCTCTACCACCACAAACCCCTTCCAACCCCTGCCAAAACCCACCCTCTTCCAACACCACCCCCACCACCTTCACCACCATCACTAACCCCCCTTCACCCTACCACCCCCCTTCCACCATCACTGCCCCATCCCCCTCCCCCCTTTACCCCCATCACTGCCCCCCTTCCACCATCACCCCCCCACCATCCCCCACCCCCTCCACCACCACTTTCAATTTTTTTTTAAACTTTTTTTTAATTTATCATTTTTTTCCATCCTTTGCAAAAATGCTGCTCTGAAACTTTCTTGGGTGGTGGCTTTTTGGGGGTTACCAGCACTGAAACATTGGAATAATCCCAAAAAGTTTGGGAAAAGGGGTGGTATGGGGAACAGCAACCACCCAGGAAGGTACTACCGTCCTGGATGGCTGTGAAAAAAACCTTTAAAGTTTTATGTTGGGGGTTCTGGTTTCTTTTTTTGTCTCATAAAAACCCAGATAAAGGGATATCTTTTCTTCCCCTACCTTTTTGGTCCCCTTCCGGGCACCACATTAAAATTTACCATCTGGTTTTCTCCCTTTTTCTAAAAGCTCTTGTTCTTCTTTATTTCTTCTTTGCCCAGGGGAAGGGGAAAGAATTTTTCCTCGAAATCCATGCTTCAAAAAGGCGACTAAAATGCGGGACAATGGGCTTCCCCTCCTGAACATTTACTAAAAGAAAATATAAGTATACAAGATATGATGTAGGGCGAAATGACAGTAGTTTGTTGGATTATGTATTGGTAGATAAAAGACTGTTGAGCAGACTTCAGGATGTACATGTTTATAGAGGGGCCACAGATATATCAGATCACTTTCTAGTTGTAGCTACACTGAGAGTAAAAGGTAGATGGGATACAAGGAGAATAGAAGCATCAGGGAAGAGAGAGGTGAAGGTTTATAAACTAAAAGAGGAGGCAGTTAGGGTAAGATATAAACAGCTATTGGAGGATAGATGGGCTAATGAGAGCATAGGCAACGGGGTCGAAGAGGTATGGGGTAGGTTTAAAAATGTAATGTTAGAGTGTTCAGCAGAAGTTTGTTGTTACAGGAAAGTGTGTGCGGGAGGGAAGAGGAGCGATTGGTGGAATGATGATGTAAAGAGAGTAGTAAGGGAGAAAAAGCTAGCATATGAGAAGTTTTTACAAAGTAGAAGTGATGCAAGGAGGGAAGAATATATGGAGAAAAAGAGAGAGGTTAAGAGAGTGGTGAAGCAATGTAAAAAGAGAGCAAATGAGAGAATGGGTGAGATGTCATCAACAAATTTTGTTGAAAATAAGAAAAAGTTTTGGAGTGAGATTAACAAGTTAAGGAAGCCTAGAGAACAAATGGATTTGTCAGTTAAAAATAGGAGAGGAGAGTTATTAAATGGAGGTACTGGGAAGATGGAGGGAATATTTTGAGGAATTGTTAAATGTTGATGAAGATAGGGAAGCTGTGATTTCGTGTATAGGGCAAGGAGGAATAACATCTTGTAGGAGTGAGGAAGAGCCAGTTGTGAGTGTGAGGGAAGTTCGAGAGGCAGTAGGTAAAATGAAACGGGGTAAGGCAGCCGGGATTGATGGGATAAAGATAGAAATGTTAAAAGCAGGTGGGGATATAGTTTTGGAGTGGTTGGTGCAATTATTTAATAAATGTATGGAATAGGGTAAGGTACCTAGGGATTGGCAGAGAGCATGCATAGTTCCTTTGTATAAAGGCAAAGGGGACAAAAGAGAGTTCAAAAATTATAGGGGGATAAGTCTGTTGAGTATACCTGGCAAAGTGTATGGTAGAGTTATTATTGAAAGAATTAAGAGTAAGACGGAGAATAGGATAGCAGATGAACAAGGAGGCTTTAGGAAAGGTAAGGGGTGCGTGGACCAGGTGTTTACAGTGAAACATATAAGAGAACAGTATTTAGATAAGGCAAAAGAGGTCTTTGTGGCATTTATGGATTTGGAAAAGGCGTATGACAGGGTGGATAGTGGAGCAATGTGGCAGATGTTGCAGGTGTATGGTGTAGGAGGTAGGTTACTGAAAGCAGTGAAGAGTTTTTACGAGGATAGTGAGGCTCAAGTTAGAGTATGTAGGAAAGAGGGAAATTATTTCCCAGTAAAAGTAGGCCTTAGACAAGGATGTGTGATGTCACCGTGGTTGTTTAATATATTTATAGATGGGGTTGTAAGAGAAGTAAATGCGAGGGTCTTGGCAAGAGGCGTGGAGTTAAAAGATAAAGAATCACACATAAAGTGGGAGTTGTCACAGTTGCTCTTTGCTGATGGCACTGTGCTCTTGGGAGATTCTGAAGAGAAGTTGCAGAGATTGGTGGATGAATTTGGTAGGGTGTGCAAAAGAAGAAAATTAAAAGTGAATACAGGAAAGAGTAAGGTTATGAGGATAACAAAAAGATTAGGTGATGAAAGATTGGATATCAGATTGGAGGGAGAGAGTATGGACGAAGTGAATGTATTCAGATATTTGGGAGTGGACGTGTCAGCGGATGGGTCTATGAAAGATGAGGTGAATCATAGAATTGATGAGGGGAAAGGGGTGAGTGGTGCACTTAGGAGTCTGTGGAGACAGAACTTTGTCCTTGTAGGCAAAGAGGGGAATGTATGAGAGTATAGTTTTACGAACGCTCTTATATGGGTGTGAAGCATGGGTGATGAATGTTGCAGCGAGGAGAAGGCTGGAGGCAGTGGAGATGTCATGTCTGAGGGCAATGTGTGGTGTGAATATAATGCAGAGAATTCGTAGTTTGGAAGTTAGGAGGAGGTACGGAATTACCAAAACTGTTGTTCAGAGGGCTAAGGAAGGGTTGTTGAGGTGGTTCGGACATGTAGAGAGAATGGAGCGAAACAGAGTGACTTCAAGAGTGTATCAGTCTATAGTGGAAGGAAGGCGGAGTAGGGGTCGGCCTAGGAAAGGTTGGAGGAAGGGGGTAAAGGAGGTTTTGTGTGCGAGAGGCTTGGACTTCCAGCAGGCATGCGTGAGCGTGTTTGATAGGAGTGAATGGAGACAAATGGTTTTTAATACTTGACGTGCTGTTGGAGTGTGGGCAAAATAACATTTATGAAGGGGTTCAGGGAAACTGGCAGGCCGGACTTGAGTCCTGGAGATGGGAAGTACAGTGCCTGCAGTCTGAAGGAGGGGTGTTAATGTTGTAGTTTAAAAACTGTAGTGTAAAGCACCCTTCTGGTAAGACAGTGATGCAGTGAATGATGGTGAAAGTTTTTCTCTTTCGGGCCACCCTGCCTTGGTGGGAATCGGCCAGTGTGATAATAAAAAATGGAAGGCACACGTGGAAACCGACAGCAACAGCTTGTAAACAATGGCACACTGACATCGTTGGTAAAGTATTTCGCCGTTAAACGAAATTGCCGTTACTTAATGCTGCCGTTAGTTGAGGATCGACTGTATATATATATATATATATATATATATATATATATATATATATATATATATATATATATATATATATATATATATATATATATATATATATATATATATATATATATATATATATATATATATATATATATATATATATATATATATATATATATATATATATATATATATATATATATATATATGACCCTTGGAACATGGGGCAAGTGTGCTCTAAAGTTCCTCAAAGAGCTGGGTGAAAAGCTCATCATAGAGACCAAGGACCACAGGGCGACCAGCTTCCTGTTTCAAAGACTCAGTGTTGCAATCCAGAGAGGAAATGCCTGCAGCATTCTGGGCATGCGGCCCACCGCAGGGGAGCTGGACGAAGTATTCGAGATGTAGCTCTGAGTTACCTATGTTGTTTTACTTTCTGTTGTATTTTTGTGAATGTTTGGCCAATGTATTTTGTCTTTAAATAAAACATACTTGAAATATAGGGGGTGGTAGGAGAAAATTCCCAAACAGCTTCAGGGAGAACCTTGAGTTTATTCTTTTCTCTGAGGATGAGGGTCCCCAGAACAGTTCTGGAGGTGGTACCTCCCTATATTATATACATATGTATACATATATATATATATATATATATATATATATATATATATATATATATATATATGTGTGTGTGTGTGTGTGTGTGTGTGTGTGCACCACGCAGAAACAAGGGAGTATATACAAAGAAAGATCACAGTGAGCAGGAGTCGAAACTACTACTGAGAATGGTCAAGATTCTCAGGCAGCCCTCTAGTCCACTCGGCCACACAAATGCCACATAGACTGAGCAGCCTGGTTCACAAGCCATGTTTCTTTCTCAGCCCGGGCATGTCAGTCAGCCTCAAGCATGGATTCAAGCTATTTCAATCTCCTCTTCTTTTCAGTAGTAGTTTCGAATCCTGCTGACTGCGTGGTGCATTGATAAAACAATCGCTTGTGAGGTCAGAAAATACAGGAGGAGATTGAAATAGCTTGAATCCATGCTTGAGGCTGACTGACATGCCCGGGCTGAGAAAGAAACATGGCTTGTGAACCAGGCTGCTCAGTCTATGTGGCATTTGTGTGGCCGAGTGGACTAGAGGGCTGCCTGAGAATCTTGACCATTCTCAGTAGTAGTTTCGAATCCTGCTAACTGTGATCTTTCTTTGTATATACTCCCTTGTTTCTGCGTGGTGCACACACACACACACACATATATATATATATATATATATATATATATATATATATATATATGTATACATATGTATATAATATAGGGAGGTACCACCTCCAGAACTATTCTTGGGACCTTCATCCTCAGAGAAAAGAATAAAGAATATATATATATATATATATATATATATATATATATATATATATGCAATAAGATCACAGTAAACAGGTGATTTCAGAATATATATATATATATATATATATATATATATATATATATATATATATATATATATATATATATATATATATGCAAAACAACCACTCTGAAAGAATAGAGAAATTCCAAGCGCTTTCGTGACTACTCACATTATCAAGGAACTATGAAAGTAAAGCATCCAAGGAAGCTATATAAGGGGTCTGGCCGGCACCTCACTATCAGATCCCACAACGGTTAAACACCTGACGCGCGCCGACCCAACTTGGATAGGTCCTTGGCACAACTCACCCCACAAACTATTCTACCCAAGAAATAAGAAATTTTAAAGATTATTTGTCCAGTGTATTATTAAATTCTTCCCAAATTCTATTAATTATAAATGGATCTAATTTATATAAACCAAAGGAAATATTCATATTATTGTCAAAACTGCTTTTTATGAAACAAGATTCAATTATATTCCTGTCGACCATGGACTTGCTTGATACTACTTTCTCAACTTTTTGAAAATCAATTGGATGGTTAAAATCTCTTACATGAATAAATAGAGCATTGGAATCTTGTCCAGTTCTAATGCTATATTTATGTTGTTTTAATCTTAGTTCGAGATTTTTACCAGTTTGACCGTAATAAACTTTATCGCAAATTTTACAAGGAATCTTATACACACATCCATCAGCATTTTGGGGGGAATTCTTTATCAAAAGTTTTTTTATTGTATCAAGATTTTTGAATACAACTTTAATATTAAAAGTCTTAAGAAGAGAAGGCATATCAACCAAGTTTTCATGGTAAGGGAGAACCAACATATTTTTAGTTGAATAAGGCTGGTTGTCCCTTTTTGGATTGTAAAAAGTATTTCTAGCAACTTTAAAAGATTTATCAATTACATTTCTTGGGTATTTTAAATCATTACCTATTTCATAAATTTTGGATATTTCCTCATCTATGAACTCAGGACTACAAATTCGTAAAGCTCTCAAAAACATTGATGAGAAAACAGACAGTTTGACTGCAACAACTGCCACATTGCTTCCCTATCCCCCTATTAGGTGATGAAAGATTGGATATCAGATTGGAGGGAGAGAGTATGGAGGAGGTGATTGTATTCATATATTTGGGAGTGGACGTGTCAGCGGATGGGTCTATGAAAGATGAGGTGAATCATAGAATTGATGAGGGGAAAAGGGTGAGCGGTGCACTTAGGAGTCTGTGGAGACAAAGAACTTTGTCCTTGGAAGCAAAGAGGGGAATGTATGAGAGTATAATTATACCAACGCTCTTATATGGGTGTGAAGCATGGGTGATGAATGTTGCAGCGAGGAGAAGGCTGGAGGCAGTGGAGATGTCATGTCTGAGGGCAATGTGTGGTGTGAATATAATGCAGAGAATTCGTAGATTGGAAGTTAGGAGGAGGTGCGGGATTACCAAAACTGTTGTACAGAGGGCTGAGGAAGGGTTGTTGAGGTGGTTCGGACATGTAGAGAGAATGGAACGAAACAGAATGACTTTGAGAGTGTATAAAACTGTAATGGAGGGAAGGCGGGGTAGGGGTCGGCCTTGAAAAGGTTGAAAAAAAGGGGGTAAAGGAGGTTTTGTGTGCGAGGGGCTTGGAATTCCAGCAAGCATGCATGAGTGTATTTAATAGGAGTGAATGGAGACAAATGGTTTGTAATACTTGACGTGCTTTTGGAGTGTGAGCAAAGTAACATTTATGAGGGGATTCAGGGAAACCGGCAGGCCGGACTTGAGTCCTGGAGATGGGAAGTACAGTGTCTGCACTCTGAAGGAGGGGTGTTAATTTTGCAGTTTAAAAACTGTAGCGAAAGCACTCCTTTTGCAAGACAGTGATGGAGTGAATGATGGTGAAAGTTCTTCTTTATCGGGCCATTCTGCCTTGGTGGGAGAAGGCCGATGTGATTATATATATATATATATATATATATATATATATATATATATATATATATATATATATATATATATATATATATATATATATATATATATATATATATGTATATATATATGTATGTCGTGCCTAATAGGCAGAACTTGCGATCTTGGCTTAAATAGCAACGCTCATCTTGCCATATAGGACAAGCGAAAATTTATGTATGCAATAATTTCGCCAAAATCATTTTGAACCTAACGAAAAAAATATTTTTCACTGTGTTTGTTTAGTATTAAATTATTGTAAATAAATCTAAAATATTTATAGTTGGGTTAGGCTAAAATAAATTGTTCTTGTTATGATAAGGTTAGGTAAGTTTTCTAAGATTCTTTTAGTGAAAATTTATAAATTTTTACATCAACATTAATGAAAAAAATATATCTCTAAACGTATAAGAGAAAATTTTAGAAAGGACTTAATTTTAAATGAGTTCTTGCTAATTGACCAGTTTTACATATTCGGCACGACATATATATGTATGTATGTATATATATATATGTATATATATATATGTATATATGTATATATATGTATATATATATATATATATATATGTATATATGTATATGTCGTGCCGAATAGGCAGAACTTGCGATCTTGGCTTAAATATCAACGCTCATCTTGCCATATAGGACAAGTGAAAATTTGTGTATGCAATAATTTCGCCAAAATCATTCTGAACCTAACGAAAAAAATATATTTCGCTGTGTTTGTTTAGTGTTAAATTATTGTAAACAAATCTAAAAAATATATAGTTGGGTTAGGCTAAAATAAATTGTTCTTCTTATAATAAGGTTAGGTAAGTTTTCTAAGATTCTTTTGGTGCAAAATTAAAAATTTTTACATAAACATCAATGAAAAAATATATCTTTAAACGTACAAGAGAAAATTTTAGAAAGGACTTAATTTTAAATGAGTTCTTGCTAACTGACCAGTTTTACATATTCAGCACAACACACACACACACACACACACACATATATATATATATATATATATATATATAAGATAAGATAAGATAAGATTTCGTTCGGATTTTTAACCCCGGAGGGTTAGCCACCCAGGATAACCCAAGAAAGTCAGTGCGTCATCGAGGACTGTCTAACTTATTTCCATTGGGGTCCTTAATCTTGTCCCCCAGGATGCGACCCACACCAGTCGACTAACACCCAGGTACCTATTTGCTGCTAGGTGAACAGGACAACAGGTGTAAGGAAACGTGTCGAATGTTTCCAGCCGCCGGGAATCGAACCCGGGCCCTCCGTGTGTGAAGCGGGAGCTTTAGCGTGTGTTTGTGTGTGTGTTTGTGTGTGTGTGTGTGTGTGTGTGTGTGTGTGTGTGTGTGTGTGTGTGTGTGTGTGTGTGTGTGTGTGTGTGTGTGTGTGTGTCTGTGTGTCTGTGTGTGTGTTTAGAATTCGCAGAAAAGGTGAAATATTCAGAAACACTAATCTCTGGTCGAAGGAGGCTCGAACCTACGAACCTTGGGACAAGGTAGGCAGTGCTCTAACCACCGTACTACACTGGACCGATGCATACAAGGGATGAGATGAAATAGCCGACGCCTCCTGCTTGAATGCTGGCTGCTTTGGATCAAAACGTCTAGCGTTGGCTGGACGCCAAGGTATTGGTCCAATGTGGTAAGGTGGCAAGAGCACTGCGTACTTTGTCCCGAGGTTCGTAGGTTCGAGTCTCCTTCCATCAGAGATTAGTGTTTATATATATATATATATATATATATATATATATAAATATATATATATATATATATATATATATATATATATATATATAGTAGGTTGGTAGACAGCAACCACCCAGGGAGGTACTACCGTCCTGCCAAGTGAGTGTAAAACGAAGCCTGTGATTGTTTTACATGATGGTAGGATTGCTGATGTCTTTTGTCTGTCTCATAAATATGCAAGATTACAGGCATGTCTTGCTACTTCTACTTACACTTAGGTCACACTACACATACATGTACACATTTATTTATACACACTCATCTGAGTTTTCTTTGATTTTATCTTAATAGTTCTTGGTCTTATTAATTTTCCTTTTATATCCATGGGGAAGTGGAATAAGAATCTTTCCTCCGTAAGCCATGCGTGTTGTAAAAGTCAACTAAAATGCCGGGAACAATGGGCTAGTAACCCCTTTTCCTGTAAAGTTTACTAAAAAGAATAATAAGAAGAAAATTGTCAAAGTGGGAAGTCTGAATGTGCGTGGATGTTGTGCAGATGATAAGAAAGAGATGATTGTGGATGTTATGAATGAGAAGAAGCTGGATGTCCTGGCTTTAAGTGAAACAAAGCTGAAGGGGGTGGGAGAGTTTCAGTGGAGAGGAATAAATGGGATTAGGTCAGGGGTTTCAAATAGAGTTAGAGCTAAAGAAGGAGTAGCAATAATGTTGAAGGATAAGCTATGGCAGGAAAAGAGGGACTATAAATGTATTACTTCAAGGATTATGTGGAGTAAAATAAAGATTGGATGTGAAAAGTGGGTTATAATAAGCGTGTATGCACCTGGAGAAGAGAGAAGTTTAGAGGAGAGAGAGAGATTTTGGGAAATGTTGAGTGAATGCGTGGGGAGTTTTGAATCAAGTGTGAGAGTAATGGTGGTTGGGGATTTCAATGCTAAAGTGGGTAAAAATGTTATGGAAGGAGTAGTAGGTAAATTTGGGGTGCCAGGGGTAAATGTAAATGGAGAGCCTTTAATTGAGCTATGTGTAGAAAGAAATATGGTAATAAGTAATACATATTTTATGAAAAAGAGGATAAATAAATATACAAGGTATGATGTAGCACGTAATGAAAGTAGTTTATTAGATTATGTATTGGTGGATAAAAGGTTGATGGGTAGGCTCCAGGATGTACATGTTTATAGAGGGGCAACTGATATATCGGATCATTATTTAGTTGTAGCTACAGTTAGAGTAAGAGGTAGATGGGAAAAGAGGAAGGTGGCAACAACAAGTAAGAGGGAGGTGAAAGTGTATAAACTAAGGGAGGAGGAAGTTCGGGTGAGATATAAGCGACTATTGGCAGAAAGGTGGGCTAGTGCAAAGATGAGTAGTGGGGGGGTTGAAGAGGGTTGGAATAGTTTTAAAAATGCAGTATTAGAATGTGGGGCAGAAGTTTGTGGTTATAGGAGGGTGGGGGCAGGAGGAAAGAGGAGTGATTGGTGGAATGATGAAGTAAAGGGTGTGATAAAAGAGAAAAAGGTAGCTTATGAGAGGTTTTTACAAAGCAGAAGTGTTATAAGAAGAGCAGAGTATATGGAGAGTAAAAGAAAGGTAAAGAGAGTGGTGAGAGAGTGCAAAAGGAGAGCAGATGATAGAGTGGGAGAGGCACTGTCAAGAAATTTTAATGAAAATAAGAAAAAATTTTGGAGTGAGTTAAACAAGTTAAGAAAGCCTAGGGAAAATATGGATTTGTCAGTTAAAAACAGAGTAGGGGAGTTAGTAGATGGGGAGATGGAGGTATTGGGTAGATGGCGAGAATATTTTGAGGAACTTTTAAATGTTAAGGAAGAAACAGAGGCAGTAATTTCATGCACTGGTCAGGGAGGTATACCATCTTTTAGGAGTGAAGAAGAGCAGAATGTAAGTGTGGGGGAGGTACGTGAGGCATTACGTAAAATGAAAGGGGGGTAAAGCAGCTGGAACTGATGGGATCATGACAGAAATGTTAAAAGCAGGGGGGGATATAGTGTTGGAGTGGTTGGTACTTTTGTTTAATAAATGTATGAAAGAGGGGAAGGTACCTAGGGATTGGCAGAGAGCATGTATAGTCCCTTTATATAAAGGGAAAGGGGACAAAAGAGACTGTAAAAATTATAGAGGAATAAGCTTACTGAGTATACCAGGAAAAGTGTACGGTAGGGTTATAATTGAAAGAATTAGAGGTAAGACAGAATGTAGGATTGCGGATGAGCAAGGAGGTTTCAGAGTGGGTAGGGGATGTGTAGATCAGGTGTTTACATTGAAGCATATATGTGAACAGTATTTAGATAAAGATAGGGAAGTTTTTATTGCATTTATGGATTTAGAAAAGGCATATGATAGAGTGGATAGAGGAGCAATGTGGCAGATGTTGCAAGTATATGGAATAGGTGGTAAGTTATTAAATGCTGTAAAGAGTTTTTATGAGGATAGTGAGGCTCAGGTTAGGGTGTGAAGAAGAGAGGGAGACTACTTCCCGGTAAAAGTAGGTCTTAGACAGGGATGTGTAATGTCACCATGGTTGTTTAATATATTTATAGATGGGGTTGTAAAGGAAGTAAATGCTAGGGTGTTTGGGAGAGGGGTGGGATTAAATTATGGGGAATCAAATTCAAAATGGGAATTGACACAGTTACTTTTTGCTGATGATACTGTGCTTATGGGAGATTCTAAAGAAAAATTGCAAAGGTTAGTGGATGAGTTTGGGAATGTGTGTAAAGGTAGAAAGTTGAAAGTGAACATAGAAAAGAGTAAGGTGATGAGGGTGTCAAATGATTTAGATAAAGAAAAATTGGATATCAAATTGGGGAGGAGGAGTATGGAAGAAGTGAATGTTTTCAGATACTTGGGAGTTGACGTGTCGGCGGATGGATTTATGAAGGATGAGGTTAATCATAGAATTGATGAGGGAAAAAAGGTGAGTGGTGCGTTGAGGTATATGTGGAGTCAAAAAACGTTATCTATGGAGGCAAAGAAGGGAATGTATGAAAGTATAGTAGTACCAACACTCTTATATGGGTGTGAAGCTTGGGTGGTAAATGCAGCAGCGAGGAGACGGTTGGAGGCAGTGGAGATGTCCTGTTTAAGGGCAATGTGTGGTGTAAATATTATGCAGAAAATTCGGAGTGTGGAAATTAGGAGAAGGTGTGGAGTTAATAAAAGTATTAGTCAGAGGGCAGAAGAGGGGTTGTTGAGGTGGTTTGGTCATTTAGAGAGAATGGATCAAAGTAGAATGACATGGAAAGCATATAAATCTATAGGGGAAGGAAGGCGGGGTAGGGGTCGTCCTCGAAAGGGTTGGAAAGAGGGGGTAAAGGAGGTTTTGTGGGTAAGGGGCTTGGACTTCCAGCAAGCGTGCGTGAGCGTGTTAGATAGGAGTGAATGGAGACGAATGGTACTTGGGACCTGACGATCTGTTGGAGTGTGAGCAGGGTAATATTTAGTGAAGGGATTCAGGGAAACCGGTTATTTTCATATAGTCGGACTTGAGTCCTGGAAATGGGAAGTACAATGCCTGCACTTTAAAGGAGGGGTTTGGGATATTGGCAGTTTGGAGGGATATGTTGTGTATCTTTATATGTGTATGCTTCTAGACTGTTGTATTCTGAGCACCTCTGCAAAAACAGTGATAATGTGCGAGTGTGGTGAAAGTGTTGAATGATGATGAAAGTATTTTCTTTTTGGGGATTTTCTTTCTTTTTTGGGTCACCCTGCCTCGGTGGGAGACGGCCGACTTGTTGAAAAAAAAAAATAAATAAATAAATAAATAAATATATAAAAGACAAGCCACGGTGGGTGGAAATCTTTAGGTCAAGTACTTTCACACTTCTCAGTGCGTCATCAGGAGCATGGCAATGTTGCAAGAGAGCAACTAAAGCAGGGGCAGTGTTCTGAGAGTCGCTTGATGCAATCACATTTTTCTCGACCACAGACCTGCTCGAAACATATTCCAGATTTGGAAAAAATCCCTTGTATTACCTTAATACTTAACATTACAACAACTACTGAAAAGCAAAGATGTTTTAATTATAAAATTCATGGCCATCACTCCATCTGTACCATATATGTATGGATTAATAAAAAAACGTATAAGCCAGGTAATCCAGGCAGACCTATTATTTGATAAATTAGTTCAGTTTCCTATAAATTATCTAAATAACTAGTTAATATGTGGAACCCAATTATTGGCAAAATTTCTAACTTTATTGCTAAAAAAATATTTATTTACTTGATAAATTAAAGATCATGACTGATTTTAATAATTACGATATGTTAGTTTTGATGTCGATGAATGGTTCAGAGAACCGACAAGTTGATAAATTAGATACATGAACAACACTTGGGTATTTTTAATGAGGAAACGTTTCGTCACAAAGTGGCTTCATCAGTCCATACAAAGGAGAGTCGTGAAGAACAGGAGGAGTTAAGGTAATCAGTCCCTCAGCCTTGAGCGATGTTATCAGTCCATCTCCTGTTCTTCACGATTCTCCTTTGTATGGACTGATGAAGCCACTGTGTGGCGAAACGTTTCCTCGTTAAAGATACCCAAGAGCTGCACATGTGTCTAATTTATCAGTTTTGACGTCACTTCTTTGTTCACATAAGTTCCAGTTGACGATTATTAAGTTTCCTGTCTGAAGAACTTGGTAATTACGATACATCATTGCCAGCAACTACAATCATTGAGCTTTTAAACCCTGAGGAGATCCTGAAGCATATTTAAACTCTGAGATCCTGAGACCGTCTTCCTCTTCAGGAAGTTCTGGAGGCTCTTCTTAGAGAAGCTTCTCATGAAATCGTACTGTGGTTTGAGCTTTCAGGACATTATTGAGTTGCCTTGAATTGCTGGGAAGATGCTCCTGGTGGCTTAAATACAACTACAATACCTCGGTTTTGGTTCTCGATCTTTATTAGTAAAACTTTAGTCACATTATTTGTAATTCTGAGCAAATGGGCGACTCTGTCACATATAAGACAACTCTTTTCCCCCTTTGTTGCCATTACTTTCTGTCTCACCTGGAGAAGTTGTACTCTGGTATCCATATTTTTATTAGTTTTCTTATTTGGTCTCTGTGGTTTCTTTTCATTTGTTTTCTTTTTATGTTTTGTTTTATGTTTTATTTTTCATTATCATTTTTCCTTTTTTCTTGTTTATCTTTATAGTTTGCCTTTTCGTATTTTTCTTATTGCTTTTCTTTTTCTATATTTTGTATTTGTCATCTTATTCCTTTCCTGTTTTCTTTGGATTCTTTTTACTTCTTCCTCTTGTTGTTGTTGTTGTTGTTGTTGTTGTTGTTGTTGTTGTTGTTGCTGTTGTTGTTGTTGTTGTTGTTGTTGTTGTTGTTGTTGTTGTTGTTCTTGTTCTTGTTCTTATTCTTGTTCTTCTTTTTCTTCTTCTTCATCTTCTTCTTTTCTTTTTCTTCATTTTCTTCACCAACTTCTTCGTCTCCTACTACTCCGCCTCTTCCTTTCCGTCTCTACTTTATTTCTTCTACTCCCCTGCTCATTCTAAGCAAGAAGGTGGTATGTGCCGTCCATTATGAGCCTTAACACCGTGTACACAGGGTTGAGAATCGCCAGCCACCACCACCACTCCACTTAGGGAACCGCTGCCACATAAGATTTACTGCCTCTCGGGCCGCAACAAGTCGCTCAGGTGTTTTTTTTCCTGAGCAAGTCTTGAGTAAAGGTGTTTGTGTGCGTGAGTTTCTACTTTGTTTTTATGCTCTCTTATCACTATTTATTCTTCACAGTCCTTTACCCCTTCTGTCTGCCTGTCTGTCTGTCTTTCTGTCTGTCTGTCTGTCTGTCTGTCTGTCTCTCTCTCTCTCTCTCTCTCTCTCTCTCTCTCTCTCTCTCTCTCTCTCTCTCTCTCTCTTACTTCAAATATCCAAATGAAGACAATAATAGAGACAAGACAGAAAACTTTCTAGAAAATAATTACATATGTATTCTAATAACTTGAGACCAACATTGATTCCCCAAAGATTTCGCCTGACTCACTTATTTTTTTTTTTAATTTTATAAACGTACAGATTATATGTCTGAATGGTTTCCCATAAAGAGTACAGTTCCCAGTGCTCGGTTTTAG
>NC_091292.1:43633481-43647095 GCF_038502225.1 Cherax quadricarinatus
TTCCTAGAAGTTTTTCGTCCTTCTATCTTCCTGAGAGGTAAGTCTTCCTAGATGTTATCCCTCCTTCTATCTTCCTAGGAGGCAAGTCTTCCAAGATGTTATCCCTCCTTCTATCTTTCTGGGAGGTAAGTCTTCCTTGATGTTATTCCTCCTTCTATCTTCCTGAGAGGTAAGTTTTCCTAGATATTATTGCTCCTTCCATCTTCCTAGGAGGTAAGTCTTCCTACATGTTATCCCTCCTTCTATCTTCCTGAAAGGTAAGTCTTCCTAGATGTTATCCCTCCTTCTATCTTCCTGAGAGGTAAGTCTTCCTAGATATTATTGCTCCTTCTGTCTTCCTAGGAGGTAAGTCTTCCTAGATGTTATTCCTCCTTACATCTTCCTGAGAGGTAAGTCTTCCTAGATATTATTGCTCCTTCTATCTTTCTAGGAGGTAAGTCTTCCTAGAAGTTATTCGTCCTTCTATCTTCCTGAGATATAAGTCTTCCTAGATGTCATTCCTCCTTCTATCTTCCTGGGAGGTAAGTCTTCCTAGATATCATTCCTCCTTCTATCTTCCTGGGAGGTAAGTATTCCTAGATGTCATTCCTCCTTCTATCTTCCTGGGAGGTAAGTCTTCCTAGATGTCATTCCTCCTTCTATCTTCCTGGGAGGTAAGTCTTCCTAGATGTCATTCCTCCTTCTATCTTCCTGAGATATAAGTCTTCCTAGATGTCATTCCTCCTTCTATCTTCCTGGGAGGTAAGTCTTCCTAGATGTCATTCCTCCTTCTATCTTCCTGGGAGGTAAGTCTTCCTAGATGTCATTCCTCCTTCATCCCGAGAAATGCCTCCCAGTGATGTCCACCCCAGCCCAGGCAGCCTTCAGGTCACTCAGTCCTAGAGGCAAAGCCCTGATGAGCTCTCACCACCACTGAGAGAACCCAGTAATGACACATGCTGTCTTCCTTCTTACCTTCCTGAAAAACATCTGGATGCATTCTCCTTCATTCTCTGAGATAAAAGTCTTCTCTGTATTATTCTCACCCTCTGATAATGTGAAGTTCTCTATGTCATTATTTCATCCTTCTATCTTCCTGAAAGGTAAGTCTTCCTAAATGTTATCCCTCCTTCTATCTTCCTAGGAGGTAAGTCTTCCTAGATGTTATCCCTCCTGCTATCATCCTGGGAGGTAAGTCTTCCTAGATGTCATTCCTCCTTCTATCTTCCTGGGAGGTAAGTCTTCCTAGATGTCATTCCTCCTTCTATCTTCCTGAGAGGTAAGTCTTCCTAGATGTTATCCCTCCTTCTATCTTCCTAGGAGGTAAGTCTTCCTAGATGTTATCCCTCCTTCTATCTTCCTGGGAGGTAAGTCTTCCTAGATGCCATTCCTCCTTCTATCTTCCTGGGAGGTAAGTCTTCCTAGATGTCATTCCTCCTTTCATCTTCCCGAGAGGTAAGTCTTCCTAGATGTCATTCCTCCTTCTATATTCCTAGGAGGTAAGTCTTCCTAGATGTTATGCCTCCTTCTATCTTCCTGAGAGGTAAGTCTTCCTAGATGTCATTGCTCCTTCTATCTTCCTGGGAGGTAGGTTTTTCTAGATGTCATTCCTCCTTCTATCTTCCTGAGAGGTAAGTCTTCCTAGAGTCATTTCTCCTTCTATCTTCCTGGGAGGTAAGTCTTCCTATAAGTCATTCCTCCTTCTATCTTCCTGAGAGGTAAATCTTCCTAGAAGTTATTCGTCCTTCTATCTTCCTGAAATGTAAGTCTTCCTAGATGTTATACCTTCTTCTATCTTCCTGAGAGGTAAGTCTTCCTAGATGTCATTCCTCCTTCTATCTTCCTGGGAGGTAAGTCTTCCTAGATGTCATTCCTCCTTCTATCTTCCTGGGAGGTAAGTCTTCCTAGATGTTATTCCTCCTTCTATCTTCCTGAGAGGTAAGTCTTCCTAGATGTCATTCCTCCTTCTATCTTCCTGGGAGGTAAGTATTCCTAGATGTCATTCCTCCTTCTATCTTCCTGAGAGGTAAGTCTTCCTAGATGTCATTCCTCCTTCTATCTTCCTGGGAGGTAAGTCTTCCTAGATGTCATTCCTCCTTCTATCTTCCTAGGAGGTAAATCTGCCTAGATGTTATACCTCGTTCTATCTTCCTAGGAGGTAAATCTGCCTAGATGTTATACCTCGTTCTATCTTCCTGGGAGGTAAGTCTTCCAAGATGTCAATCCTCTTTCTATCTTCCTAGGAGGTAAGTCTTCCTAGATGTTATTCCTCTTTCCATCTTCCTGAGAGGTAAGTCTCCCTAGATGTCATTCATCCTTCCATTTTCCTGAGAGGTAAGTCTTCCTAGATGTCATTGCTCCTTCTATCTTCCTAAGAGGTATGACTTCCTAGATGTTATACCTCCTTCCATCTTCCTGAGAGGTAAGTCTTCCCAGATGTCATTCCTCCTTTTATCTTCCTGAGAGGTAAGTCTTCCTAGATGTCAGTCCTCCTTCTATCTTCCTGAGAGGTAAGTCTTCCTAGATGTTATCCCTCCTTCTATCTTCCTAGGAGGTAAGTCTTCCTAGATGTCATTCCTCCTTCTATCTTCCTAGGAGGTAAGTCTTCCTAGATGTCATACCTCCTTCCATCTTCCTGAGAGGTAGGTCTTCCTAGATGTCATTCCTCCTTTCATCTTCCCGAGAGGTAAGTCTTCCTAGATGTCATTCCTCCTTCTATATTCCTAGGAGGTAAGTCTTCCTAGATGTTATACCTCCTTCCATCTTCCTGGGAGGTAAGTCTTCCTAGATGTCATTCCTCCTTCTATCTTCCTGAGAGGTAAGTCTTCCTAGATGTTATGTCTCCTTCTATCTTCCTTGGAGGTAAGTCTTCCTAGATGTTATCCCTCCTTCTATCTTCCTAGGAGGTAAGTCTTCCTAGACGGTATCCCTCCTTCTGTCTTCCTTGTAGGTAAGTCTTCTTAGATGTCATTCCTCCTTCTATCTTCCTGAGAGATAAGTCTTCCTAGATGTTATCCCTCCTTCTATCTTCCTAGGAGGTAAGTCTTCCTAGATGTTATCCCTCCTTCTATCTTCCTAGGAGGTAAGTCTTCCTAGATGTTATCCCTCCTTCTATCTTCCTAAGAGGTAAGTCTAGATGTCATTCCTTTCTATCTTCCTGAGAGGTAAGTCTTCCTAGATGTTATTCCTCCTTCTATCTTCCTAGAGGTAAGTCTTCCTAGATGTTATCCCTCCTTCTATCTTCCTACGAGGTAAGTCTTCCTAGATGTTATACCTCCTTCTATCTTCCGGAGAGGTACGTCTTCCTAGATGTCATTCCTCCTTCGATGTTTCTGTGAGTTAAGTCTTCCTAGATGTCATTCCTCCTTCTATCTTCCTGCGAGGTAAGTCTTCCTAGATGTTATCCCTCCTTCCATCTTCCTGGGTCTTCCTAGGTAAGTCTTCCTAGATGTCCATTCCTCCTTCTATCTTCCTGAGAGGAAAGTCTTCCTAGATGTTATCCCTCCTTCTATCTTCCTAGGAGATAAGTCTTCCTAGATGTTATCCCTCCTTCCTATCTTCCTGAGGTTATCCCTCCTTCTATCTTCCTGAGAGGTAAGTCTTCCTAGATGTTATCCCTCCTTCTATCTTCCTAGGAGGTAAGTCTTCCTAGATGTTATCCCTCCTTCTATCTTCCTAGGAGGTAAGTCTTCCTAGATGTTATCCCTCCTTCTATCTTCCTAGGAGGTAAGTCTTCCTAGATGTTATCCCTCCTTCTATCTTCCTAGGAGGTAAGTCTTCCTAGATGTTATCCCTCCTTCTATCTTCCTAGGAGGTAAGTCTTCCTAGATGTTATCCCTCCTTCTATCTTCCTAGGAGGTAAGTCTTCCTAGATGTCATTCCTTCTGTCCTGCCATGAGGTAAGTCTTCCTAAATATTGTTATTCTTCCCTGTCTCCTCCTGTTTATTATATTTCTTGTTTTCACAGTGTCTTTTTATCGTATTTATTGTTTCTAAATATTTTTATTTTATTTTATTTTATAAATATTTTTATGTATCTTCCTTCCTTTTCTTTTTCTTCTTTTCTGTTTCTTTTCTTCTTCTACTTATTATTAAAATTAGTAGTGTTAATGATCTCAGTATAATTATTATTATTATTATTATTATTATTGTTATTATTATTATTGTTATTATTGTTATTATTACTATTTTTATTGTTATTATTATTATTATTATTATTATTATTATTATTGTTATTATTATTATTTTTATTGTTATTATTATTATTATTATTATTATTGTTATTATTATTATTATTATTATTATTATTAGTAGTAGTAGTAGTAGTAGTATTATGTTTATTATTATTATTATTATTATTATTATTATTATTATTATTATTATTTTTGCTATTATTTTTAATAATAATAATATTATTATTATTATTAGTAGTAGTAGTAGCAGTAGTAGTAGTAGTGGTATCATTATTTATGCATCCCTTCCTACCTGGAGGGTATTCCGGGTATCAACGCCCCCGAGGCCCTTTTCATGACCAGGCCTCCTGGTGGATCAGGGCCTGATCAACGAGGCTGTTACTGCTGGCTGCATGTAGTCCAACGTACGAACCACAGCCCGGCTGATCTGGCACTGGTTTAAGGCATCTGTCCAACTCCCTCTTGAAGACAACCTGGGGTCTATTGGTAATTCCTCTTATGGCATGTGGAAGGCTGTTGAACAGTCTAGAGCGGGGGTGATTTCTGTGTGCAGATTAGGGACCAGTCCCTCCAGAATCTTCGAGGTGTATCTGGAGTTTATCTGGAGAGAGTTCCGGGGGTCAACGCCCCCGCGGCCCGGTCTGTGACCAGGCCTCCTTAGGTCAGTGTCCCAGGATGCGACCCACACCAGTCGACTAACACCCAGGTACCCATTTTACTGATGGGGAACATAGACAACAGGTGGAAAGAAACACGTCCAATGTTTCTACTCTGGCTGGGAATCGAACCCAGGCCCTCACCGTGTGAAGCGAGAGCGTTAACCACCAGGCCACCTCTCGCCTGCGTTCCGGTGAGTACAAGTCAAGTGCTTCCAAGTGTTCCCAGTAGTTAAAGTGTTTGATGGAACTTATACGTGCAGTAAAGGTTCTCTGTACATTCTCTAGATCTGCAGTGTCACCTGCCTTGAATGGAGATGCTAATGTACAACAGTATTCCAGCCTAGAGTGAACAAGTAATTTAAAAAGGATCATCATTGGCTTAGCATCTCTTGTTCTGAATGTTCTCATTATCCATCCTATCAGTTTCTTCGCAGAAATGATAGTTGCATTGTTGTGGTCCTTGAAGGTGAGATCATCGGACATTACCACTCCCAGGTCCTTCACATTATTTTTCCGCTCTATTGTGGGATTAGAGTTTATAGTATACTCAGTCCTACCCATTATTTCCTAAACTTTCCATAACGGAGTATATTAGACACATGTGCAACTCTTGGGTATCTTTATTGAGGAAACGTTTCGCCACACAGTGGCTTCATCAGTCCTCACAAAGGAGAAACGTGAAGAACAGGATTAGAATGAGGTAATCAGTCCCTCAACCTTGAGTCGATGTGGTCAGTCCATCAATCTTGAATAGGATACAGCATATGAGCAGAGAAGTCGCTTATATACCTTAGGCAGGAGAGGTGCAGCAGACGTAGGTGGTGTCACATTTGTTCAATGTGGAAGTAGGTCGTGCCCAAGGGTTAGGCAAGCGAAGAATACCCAAGTATTAAGATCCCAAGACGTTTCAGTGTCTGACAGGATTGTAGATGAATGGTTCAGAGAACCGACACGTTGATAAATTAGACACATGTGCAACTCTTGGGTATCTTTATTGAGGAAACGTTTCGCCACACAGTGGCTTCATCAGTCCATACAAAGGAGAAACTTGAAGAACAGGAGGAGAATGAGGTAATCAGTCCCTCATCCTTGAGTCGATGTGGTCAGTCCATCAACGTCCACCTAAGTCTGCTGCACCTCTCCTGCCTGTGGTATATAAGCGACTTCTCTGCTCATATGCTGTATTCTATTCAAGATTGATGGACTGACCACATCGACTCAAGGTTGAGGGACTGATTACCTCATTCTAATCCTGTTCTTCACGTTTCTCCTTTGTGAGGACTGATGAAGCCACTGTGTGGCGAAACGTTTCCTCAATAAAGATACCCAAGAGTTGCACATGTGTCTAATTTATCAACGTGTCGGTTCTCTGAACCATTCATCTACAATTCCATAACGGAGTAGTTGGAATTTGTCTTCATTGAATATATCTTCTTGGAGATTTGCCGTGTTCTCTATGGATGACACTCTCATACAGATCCTAGTATCGTCTGCAAGGATAATACGGTGCTATGGTTTACATTTCTGTCTATATCTGATATGAGAATGAAAAAGAGGATAGGGGCGAGTACTGTGCCTTGTGGAAGAGAGCTTTTCACTATGGCAGCTTCCGATTTTACTCTGTTTACCACTACTTTTTGTGTTTGATTGGTTAAATGTTGGAGATCCATCTGCCTACTTTGCTAGTTATTCCTTTAACACGCATTTTGTATGCTATTACACCATGATCGCACTTGTGAAAGGCTTTTACAAAATATGTGTATGCTACATCTACATTCTGTTTGTTTTCCAGTGCATCTAAGACCATATCATAGTGGTCCAATAGCTGCGAGAGGCAGGAGCGACCTGCTCTGAAACCATGTTGCCCTCGATTATGCAATTTTTGGGAGTCCAGGTGGTTTGCAATCCTGTTTCTTAGAACTCTTTCAAAGATTTTTATGATGTGGGACGTTAAAGCTATTGGTCTATAGTTCTTAGCTATTGCTTTGCTGCCACCTTTACGGAGTGGGGTTATATCCGTTGTTTCCAGTGACTGTGGAATATCAACTGTGTCTATGCTCCTTCTCCACAGCATACTTAGGGCCCGTGAGAGGGGTTTCTTGAGGTTCTTAATGAACACCAAGTTTCACGAGTCTGGGCTTGAGGCTGAGTGCATGGGCATGTCGTCGATGGCTTTCACAAAGTCTAGTGGAATTAGGGTTATGTAAAAAATCAGGCATACATTGGTAGGGTTTTGAGACTCATTCATGAAACTGATTAGTGGCTCGCTGAACACTGAGTCATATTAAGATTTCAGTATCTCACTCATTTCTTTGTTGTCGTCTGTGTAGGATCCGTCTTGTCTGAGCAGGGGCCCTATACAAGAAGTGGTTTTTGCCTTGTTTTTGGCATATGAAAATAAATATTTCGAATTTCTTTCAATTTCACTAATCGCTTTTAGCTCCTCTTATCTCTCCTGGATCCTGCTTGAGTCCTTTAACTTTAGCTCAATATTTTCCACTTGCTTGGTTAGTGCTTCTTTCCGTATTTCAGATAATGGGGCATTAATGAGGAGCTCAGTGATTCTTCTGCTTCTCCGGTAGAGGGAGCATCATTCTCTCTCTCCAGTTTTCTTCTTCTCTTCTTTTTTCTTAGAGGAATATACCTTGAACATACTTCAGCTACCAGGAAGTAGATCTTTTCAAAGCACTGGTTAAGGTCCATGTAATTTAAGATATCTTCCCAACATGTTCCATTTAGGGCATAGTTTACCTGATCCCAGATGATGTTCTTGTTGTTAAGTTGAATTTGGTAAAGGTAACCTCATAGCTGTATGCATTTTGTTGATCAGGACTCCTGTGCATGTAAGTCTGGACTTTGATTAGATTGTGATCAGAATTAGTTGTTTTTTAATTTGTTATCTTTCTTACCAGGTCCTCACTATTTGTGAAATTAAGGTCTAATCTTGTTGGCTCCACTATCTGCTGACTTAGGGTGCGTTTATTGCAGAAATTTAGCAGCTCATGTGTGTGTGTGTGACTTTTCATCTGAGCTGCTTCCAGGGATTATTTCTGCTACAACATTATTTGCTATATTCTTCCATTTTGTATGTCTTAGATTGAAGTCACCAAGCAGCAAGATGTTTGGGGATGAGGTTGGAAGGTTTTCCAGATACGAGTCAACTTTTGATAGCTGTTCCTTGAACTGTTGGGAAATTGAATCTGGTGGCTTATATACAAGTATAATGGCTACGTTTTGATTCCCGGTTATTACTGTTAGGACTTCAACTACATCATTTATGGTGTTCAGTATCTCTGTGCAAATGAGCGACACCTTGACATACAGGCCAACCCCCCCTTGTTGCTTGTTCTTTCTGTTGCATCTGAAAAGGTTGTATCCAGGTATCCATATTTCACTGTCAAAGTAATCTTTTGTGTGGGTCTCTGTAAAGGCTGCAAACATTGCATTTGACTCCCCTAGAAGTCCACTAAAGAATGGTATTTTGTTGTTGGTGGATGGCTAAAGGCCCTGTATATTAGCAAATATAAATGAGGTTGTGTTGCATGTTTGTTTGGAGGATTTTGTTGTTGGCATCAGTGCTAGTTGTAAGCCCGGAGGGGCTACTGGCTGTGCCTTCAATCCAACAAGGCTCCAAGGCGGTGGACTATTTTGGTTATCTCTTTCTTCGTTTCCTGCCACTAAAAAATCACAAATCAAGGGACTTCAACCGTTCCCAGTAATTTAGGTGCTTTATCGTACTTATGTGTGCCGTGGAAGTACTTTGTACACTCTCCAGGTCAGCAATTTCGCCTGCCTTGAAGGGGGCAGTTAGTGTACAGCAGTATTCCAGCCTAGAGAGAACAATCTATTTAAAGAGAATCATCATGGGCTTGGCGTCCCTAGTTTTGAAGGTTTTCGTTATTCATCCTATCATTTTTCTAGCAGATGCGGTGTTACATTGCTGTGGTCTTTGAAGGTGAGATCCTCTGACCTTATCACTTCCAGGTCCTTCACAAAGTAATGATTTATTGCTCTATTGTATGGTTAGAATTTGTTGAATACCTTGATACAGTTTTAATTTCCTCAAGTTTTCCATATCTGAGTAGTTGAAATTTCTCTTCATTGAACTTCATATTGTTTTGAGTGGACCATTTCAAGATTTGGTTGATGTCCGCTTGGAGTCTTGCGGTGTCTTCGATGGCGGACACTATTATGGCAGCTCGGGTGTCATGCGCAAAAGGAAGATACGAAGCTATGGCTTACATCTATCTCTATGTCAGATATAAGGATGAGGAATAGGATGGGAGCGAGTATTGTGTCTTGTGGCACGTAGCTTTTCACCGTAGCTGCCTCAGACTTTACTCTGTTTACTATTACTCTTTGTGTTATATTTGTTAGACAGTTATAGATCCATCTACCAGCTTTTCCTGTTATTCCTTTATCACACATTTTGTGCGCTATTACATCATGGTCGCATTTATCGAAAGCTTTCCCAAAGTCTGTATATACTACATATGCATTATGCTTATCCTCTTTAGCGTCCAGGACCTTGTCATAGTGGTCCAGTAGCAGGGACAGGCAGGAGAGACCTACTCTAAACCCGTGTTGCCCTGGGTTGTGTAAATGATTGGTATCTAGGTGATTGGCGATCTTGCTTCTAAGAACCCTTTCAAAGTTTTTATGATATGGGATGTTAGTGCTCTGGGTCTGTAGTTCTTTGCAATTGCTTTATTGCCACTTTTGTAGAGTGGGGCTATGTCTGTTGTTTTTAGTGAGTGTGGGATGAATCCTGTGTCCATGCTCCCACTCCATAGAATGCTGAAGGCACGAGACAGGGGCTTCTTGCAGTTTTTGATGAACACGGAGTTCCATGAGTCTGGGTCTGGGGCAGTGTGCATGGGCATGCCATTTATCGCCTTTTCAAAGTTTTGTGGTGTTAGTATAATATCAGAGATTTTTGACATCACCAAATTTTGGGTCTCGGTCACAAAGAATTCATTTAGATTATCGACCCTTAGTGTGGGTAACGGCTCACTGAACACTGAGTCGCATTGGGACTTTAGTATCTCACTCATTTCTTTGCTGTCATCTCGCCTAAGCAGGGGCCCTATACTGGATGTTATTCTACCCGTGAAACTTGGCATAAGAGAGAAAGTATTTTTTTTCTGTTCCCTTTATGGTTTTTAGTTCTTCCTGAGATTCTTGTCTCTTGTAAGATTCCTTAAGCTTAAGTTCGATATTTGCTATTTCTCTGACCATTGCCTCCCTTCGTAAGGGGGAATTACCAACAAACTCCTAAACTTTTAAACCAAAAAAAGGAGGCAGTTAGGGGGGATAAACAGCTTTGGGGGATAGATGGGCTAAAGAGCATAGGCAATGGGGTCAAGAGGATGGGGTAGGTTTAAAAAAATGTTAGAGGTTTTGCAGAAGTTTTTGGGGGAAAAAGGAGGGGTGGGGGGGAAGAGGAGGATTGGTGGAATGATGATGTAAAGAATAGGGAAGAAAAAGTTAGCATATGAGAAGTTTTTTCAAAATAGAAGGATGCAAGGAGGGAAGAGTATATGGAGAAAAAAGGGAGGTTAAGAGAGTGGTGAAAAAAAGAGAGCAAATGAGAGGGGGGGATGATCAAAAATTTTTGAAAATAAGAAAGTTTTTAGAGGTAACAAGAAGTTTTGAGAACAAAGGGGTTTGTCAGTTAAAAATAGGGGAGGAGAGTTATTAAATGGAGAGTTAGAGGTATTGGGGAAAATATATATATATATATATATATATATATATATATATATATATATATTTATATAAAAAATTTTTTTTTATATATATATATATATATATATAAATATATAAATTTTATTTTGTATAGGGGAAGGAGGAATAACATCTTTTAGGAGGGGAAGAGCCAGGGGGTGTAAATTCGTGAGGCAGTAGAAATGAAAGGGGGGGCAGCCTGGGTTGATGGGGTAAAGATAGAAATGTTAAAAGCAGGTGGGGATATATTTTGGGGGGGGGCAATTTTTAAATAAATGTATGGGAAAAGGGGAAGATACCTAGATTGGCAAAAGCATGCATAGTTCCTTTAAAAGGCAAGGACAAAAGAGTGCAAAATTATAGGGGGTAAGTCTTTTGTGTACCTGGGAAAGTGTAGGAGAGATTTTTAAAGAATTGGAAAAGGAGAATAGGGGTAGAGATAACAAGGAGGCTTTAGGAAATAGGGGGGGTGTGGACCAGGTGTTTAATGAAAAATATAAGGGAAACCCGTATTTAGATAAGGGAAAGAGGTCTTTGGGAGGCGTATGACAGGGTGGGTAGGGGGAATGGGCAGATGTGCAGGTGTATGGATAAAGGAGGTTACTTTAAACAGTGAAGAGTTTTTTAAAAATATATATAAAAAAATATATATATATATATATATATATATATATATATATATATATATATATATATATATATATATATATATATATATTCAAATTTTTTTTTAATAGGCAGAATTTGATCTTGGCTTTAAAAGCAACGCTCATCTTGCCATATGGGGCAAGTGAAAATCTGTGAATGCAACTCAAAATATTCAACCAAGGAAAAAAAAATATTTCACTGTGTTTGTTTAGAATTAAAATTTCTGTAAAAATTCTAAAATATATTTGTTTTAAAAACAAAATAAATTGCTTTGTTATAATAAGGGTTTGGTTATTTTTTAAATTCCCTTTTGTAAAAATTTTAATTTTTTTAAACAAAAAGAAAAAAAAATATCTTTAAACGTATAAGAGAAAATTTTAGAAAAGGGCTTTAATTTTTTAAAAGAGTTCTTTCTAATTGACCAGTTTTTAAAATTCGGGAAAAAAATTTTATATATATAAAAATATATATATGTTTATATATAATATATATATAAAAAATTATATATATTTATATATTATATATATATATATATATTTTATATAAATATATATATATTATATATATATATATATATATATATATATATATATAATGTCGTAGGCAGAACTTATGATCTGGCTTTAAAAAGCAACGCCATCTGCCATATAGACAAGTGAAATTTTTTATGCAATAATTTCCCAAAAAAATTTGAACCTAACGAAAAAATTTTTTGATTGTGTTTGTTTAGTACTAAATTATTGTAAACGCTTTTAAAAATATATTTAGTTGTTAGGTTAAAATAAATTGTTCTTTGTTATAATAAAGGAGGTTTTTAAGATTTTAGTGAAAAAATTAAAAAAAATCTTTACACAAAAAATTAAAAATATATTTTTTAAACATGTAAGAGAAAATTTCGGAAGGACTTAATTTTAAATGAGTTCTTTTGGGAAAACTGCCCCAAAATTTTTATTAATTTACATATAAAATTATATATAAGAATAAATTATGAGAAAGAAAAATATATATATAAAATATATAGAAAAAAAAATATATATATATATTTTTATATAAAATATATATATATATATATATATATATATATATATATAAATATAAAAATATATATATATATATATATATATATATAATATTTTTACATATATATATTATGATATATATTTTAATATAAAATATAAAATTTTTATGTAAAAATTATATATAATATATATAATATATAAAATATATAATATATATATATATATATATAAAATTTTCCCCATACATTTTATGTATAGGGTGTTTGTTGATGGGGGGCCAAACAGAAATTGTGGTGTATATGACTTGCCCTTTGAGAGGGGAATATGTTTTACTCCGTTTTCATTTTAACACCTTCCACCCCCTCTTTTTCTTCCACCGCCCACCAAAAGGAGGAGACCCTCCCCTTTCCCCCCCACCAAATTCCATTTTCCTTACCTGGTTTACCACAGTTTGAGGTATGGCAGATGATGAAGCCAGCCAGCCACAAAACCAGGGAAACAATAACCCAAAAAAAAGAAGAGGCACATGTCAGTGTGTGGAGAGTTTCCGAGCACGCAACAGGGAGGCAGCATTTCCGTGCACACAATGGGTGTGCGGGATTACATACGCCCCAGAGAGAGGCCCACAGCCCCCACAGGCAAATGACACCCCAATGGCAACCTCGTCACTTGCGATAACCTTTTTGTTGGCATTCAAATCCCCCCAGAGTACACTATCCCACATCCCTAAAGTGGCTTGCCCATAGCAGCAGGGGAAATTCCCGACCTTCTTTAAATGGGTAAAAGGAGGTTCCACCAACTTAAAACCCGAGGCACCACCATGCATGGCGCAAATTTACTCTTGTTTTGGCAAAATCTGTCTTGGGTTCCTAAAAAAGAGGCAAAAATGCTAACCACCGTTGAAACAGTGCAACCCAAAAAATGGGGGTAATTGTGTCCCCCTGCCCCATCATCGCAGGAATCAAAGAGGTAGACCCAAGAAAAACCCAATGAAAAGAGAAAAAACCCCAGGTACAAAAAAAAGAAGAAGGTAAACAGTGAGCAATAAGAATAATTACAAGTGACGGGGGCAGCCCGGCGAAAACCAACCCCCCAAAAGAGACAAGCATCTAACGAGGGGGAAAAAAAAAAGCCATCAGCGACAACCCTGGGGGAAGACCCCCTCACTGAACAAAATTTTGCCAGAACGGGAAATCTATAAGGGGTCGGTCATTTCCCCGGGCCCCCAGGAGGCACTGGGAAATTTGGGCCTCAGCACCCCGAAAAATGGAAAACGTACCGGTGAATTTGCATCAATTTTTCTCACCGAGTTAACAACTTTCGTCAACAATTTCCCGCCTGGCTGGGCGAATATATTATGAAAGGGAAGGCAGCCGGGATTGGGGGATA
>NC_091292.1:43647195-43657195 GCF_038502225.1 Cherax quadricarinatus
TATAATATTGTGAGGTTATGTTTTATATATTTTCAATCTGATGATAGATTTAGCCTTGTCATCCGTCTCTTTTTATCGTATTGAATGGGTATTTTATGCACTATGTACGAAAATATATAAGTATTTGATGGGGTTTATATATACCCTTATTTTGTATGGAAGGTCCTATTATATATTGAGTGTTAATCGGTAACATTAACTTTGTGTATGTGTAGGTGTGTTTGTGGGAACCAATGTCTTAGGTATAGTTCTATCATTAAACGTAATATTTTTAGTTTATTTGCAGACAAGTCATTTAGCGATTTTTTCTATGTATGATTCAGTTTGTTCTTATGAATAAGT
Source organism: Cherax quadricarinatus (assembly GCF_038502225.1). Lineage (NCBI taxonomy): Eukaryota > Metazoa > Arthropoda > Malacostraca > Decapoda > Parastacidae > Cherax > Cherax quadricarinatus. Next base: position 43,647,538 of record NC_091292.1, read on the forward strand.
GCACATACACGTATGTGTGTATATGCATGCATATATGTATATATATATATATATATATATATATATATATATATATATATATATATATATATATATATATATATATATATATATATATATATATATATATATATATATATATATATATATATATATATATATATATATATATATATATATATATATATGATTGAAGGACTCGTTCCTACATGTCTTTTAATGACCCTGACTGTTTTTGTTTGGAAGTTGGTTGGTTGGGTTATTTTAGTAGAAATTGTTATCAATGACCATTCATTAGGAAAATTAATGTATGTTATTTAGAATGGGGACTGTACATACGGGGGATGGGGGTAGAAGTGTCAGCTGTGTCTGCACTGGCAATAATGAGTATTGTAAAGGAGGGTTTGAAGGTTATGTATATGGTCGTGGGTTATGTATATGGTCGTGGGTTATGTATATGGTTGTAATATGGCCATGATCTATGGTGTTCTAAATGTACCGGGATTGTGTTTTAGAGGTTTTGTAATATCTAGTATGGTTTTTATTTTACTCTTATACTTTACTATATTTGTTCTATGTTTTAATAAAAATATACAAAAAAAAAAAGATCTGTAAAAGTCTTATGTTAATTATTATAGGCTTTTTATATATTTTGATTCCTTTTTTCAATACATGCAAAACCAAAAATAAAGAACACCAGGTTTCAATTTCAAGTCATGTAGTTTTCTGTTAGTTCTTTAATATAACCATAGTACTAGTGAGTGTGCAATGTTTTAGTTTCTATGATATTGTTTTTGTACATAAATTTTTATATGTCCATAGCACCATTGAATGCGCAATGCATTAGTTTATATGACATTCTTTTGATATAAAATTTCATACACAATATGAATAAGACTGTCAGGTTTGGTTATATATTTATTTGGTGTTTAAGGTATGTTCCGATAGTTCTCTGTTTGGTTATATATATTGTTGTCTTACATAAAGTTTTCACGGTTCTTGTTTTAAAATCAATTTTATATATCACACATCTATACTGTGTTTCAGTCAATTATGTATAACATACATGTATACTGTGTTTTTTAAATAAAAATATAAAAAAAAAAATACAACACGGTTAGTCATGCAAAAAATACAACACGGCTAGTTGTGTGAAAAATATAACACGGCTAGTTGTGCGAAAAATACAACACGGTTAGTCATGCAAAAAATACAACACGGCTAGTCGTGCGAAAAATATTACATGGCTAGTTGTGCAGACTCAGCCTTACTTTGTGAAGGCAACATATGTGCAATAAAATATTTTATTTCCTCGTGAATAGCTTTCTGTTAAAAAAGTTTGTTAAAGCTGAGTATTTTCAAAATATAAAGTCCTGGCGAAGAGGTTTTTGATCCGAGGAATTGAACCTCTTGTCCCCTTCCTTAGACCGAATCTAAATACCTCCACCCTCTCTATCTGTTCAGTTAGTCTAGTTAGTGGGGAAATTTCAACCTACTGTAAAAACCATCACTATGGGTAGTTTCTGTAGCTAATAATATGGTGGTCGTGTCACTCCAGCCGACAGAAGTAAGATCATCCAAGGGAGTACCAGGTGACACTCCAGTTAACACTGCTAAGTCATCTAACAATGCCTTTGATGACAGAATTATTACCGCTGGTTGTATGCAGTTACAGGAGTGGCAGCTGAGGTTACCTGAGTCTGGTCATGCTGTTCAGTGTGCTTGCCACCACTGTTAACAGAGAGACACTTATACTGATCGTCATCTTGCCTAAACATGGGGTTTTGCTGGCTATGATCAGTCGATTCTGGAGATAAAATCTTTGTGCTGTGCACCAGTTACGGTAAGAGGCAGTTTTCAAGAAGCAAGAGGACTTCTTGTCTAAATGAGTGAATATATTATACGAAAATCTTACAGCAATTCCTGTCAGATGCAGAAACACACCGGGATCTTGATACAGGCAGCTCTTTTATGCTTGCCTGACCTATAGGCATGATATTCTTCAACCTGTTCATTTTTCCATGGTAACACCAATCAACTTATATACTTATATACTCCAGCACAGGATATATGGTTAAGTGTGATGCGCTCTGAATAAAAGTGATGTACTCAGCGTACGCCCCACACTGAATCATTAAGTCTCCTTACATCTTAACTACACTGCATCATTTCCCTTACTCACCTTCTAACATCTTCACTATACTTCATCGGTCACTCTCATTACTCAACTCTTCATACCAACAGTTCATCATTCTCCTTATATCTTCACTACACTGGAAAAATCATTCTCCTTGCCTCCTCATTTATACTGCAATGCTTCCCTCATTCTCGTTACACACCATTTCACAAGCTCACTACACTACATTACTTTCCTTTCTCAACTATTCTCAACCTCACTACACAGTATTTTTTATTCTCGTTACTCAGCTCTTCACATCAGCTCTGCTCGTGATCATTCATTTTCACTACTAAACCATGTACATATTCACTTCGGAATCGTACACCTCTCAGCTTTGTCATAGAGTTGGGAAAACATGGATGGAGGATCGAATCTCACACAAGTGTTTTCTTCAACAAATACATTTCGTTTTAATATAACTTCCTCCATAATCATCATTCCAACTAAACAAATATAATGGTAATATCATATTAAATTTAATATGATATGTGCTATTCAACTATAAAATAATAAATTGATTCCTGTTGACTCTGATCGTAAAATACCTTAATACACCCTGTATACAGAATCAAAATGTTATCAAATATTCGAACTCCGTTATTTCTCCTCACTGTGAGCACACTGTACGTGCACCTGTCAGGAGTAAAACTTTACAATGAAAAGTGGAAAGTTAGAGAGCATTTACTCTTATATGTACGAAAGTAAAAAACAATAACACTTTTCAGATTACGGGATTTATTCCTCCGGAATGTCAACAGCGTTCCACAGGAGCTCAAGTGTGCGAGTGTGTGGTATAGCTTTCCGATAGTGGGACCATACTGTGGCGTTACTTGTCTTGACACGGATATTTAAGATTTAAATCATTAAACTCGTCTAGGTCCACAGTTTTTGTTATTTCTCATAATTCTTTTTTTGGTATTCTTACTTGTCTTGTTGGTAGTTAACAATTGTTTCCAATGGAAAGCCTGGCAGCAAGAGTAGGGTTACTCCGGCATTGTTAACTCATGGACAAAAAATGATGAGAGTAGCGAGAACTGTGAGAACTATGATGAACATGATACTTTGGTTAGTCCTTTTATTGATTATGACAATAGCGAGAACTCTGATGAACGTGATACCTGGGTCAGTCCTTTCATTTAATATGACAATAGCGATAACTTTGAGAACTCTGAAGAACGTGAAACCAGCGACAGACCTTTAAATGAATTTGACAAAAACGAGAACTCTGAGTTCTCTGAAAGAAGAGAATTCGGGATGCGTGACTGTCCTAGTAGTCAAAACTATTTTCATGAATACGACAAGAGCTTCGACTCAGATAATAGTTTTATTTCAGACCAAATTAATGTAAAGTAAGATAACCATTCTATGGTTTTTTTCCATGAAAATATGATAATACCCATTGTAAAGATGGTGTATGATCAATCTAAGGATTGCCTGAGGTACCCCACGATCTCAGAATGCTATAAAATATTGCGAAGTCCTCTGGTCAATTCCTTGACATCGTACTCTCACCACGTTATAACCATGAACCTGGATCATGTTCAGAATCGCGGGTAGTTGAGGTATATTTGCTATCTGTTTAAGAACATAAAAGACGATGTTCGAATCCTAAAAGTGTTTCGTGTTATTGCCCGTCTTGTAAAGAAGATTTATAAAATCGGATGGGATCTCACGGACGACTGGAGCCGTATGGTGTACGTGGATGACACTAATGAAGGCGCAATATGCGTGAGTATCATCGGTTGCGTAAGACCTTAATCGGAAATGAATCAATTAATAGGATTGTACAATCCAGAAACATTACAGTTTGAACATTTTCATTCGAAAATGGAAAAGATTGACAAAGCTCGTGCCTACAGTGTCAAAAAGTAGCTTTGTACTTTAATCAAATCAGGAATTTAGTACATGGACAGTCCCCCAGATGAATTAAACTAGCTCGTAGAGAAGGGACTTGGACCATTAGAAAATCTCCCCAACCTAACCACCATATGTTAAGAATTAAAAGCCATGAAATGGAAATTACAAATACGTAGAACACTTCAAAACGTGTTCAAATGTTTACATCTAAAGAAGAGTCCAAGAAACAGAACCCTAAAAATATACTCTGAAAAATCTGAGTTCCCACCAACCGATATTCCAATTGATGAATACCAAAATATCTATGGACTTGTTTTGATTCGAAAGAATGTAAATGACTCTAATGTTAATTTTGATATGAGTAGAGTCTTTCATAATGCTTAGAATGTCCTTCTTGTACTTTCCTTACAGAGGCTCAAACCTCCACCACTCAGTGTGCTGAATAACCCACATGGGTTAGTTAGGTGCTCTGTTTGTCTCACCGGGTTTAGTGTTTCACACTTAAATAACCAGTGTCCAAGTGGACACAGTTGTACATAGTCTGAGTGTAAAGGTGCTCTATGGATCACCACTTCCTGTGCTGATAGTAATGATGGACTAAAATTGGATGACATCAAACATCACCCAATAATATTACGAAAGCCGTTGGTCCACTATCTTACATCAGGTTCACGATATGTAAAGACACAGGAACTAAAATATAGACAACATCGAGGAATGCCTCTGAACCAGTTCATCATAAAACATATAAGCAACGGTAAAAAACTTCTCGTGATGCTTTTGACCCTAGTTCGTCTAGTCAAGAAGATTCATAAACTTGGATGGGGTTTGATCAAGGGTTGGAGCAGAAATATTTACTTTTATGATGAGAGGGACGGTACTATATGTGTGAGTGTACTTGACAGTGTGTGTGATTTGTTCGACGCACGTACAAACACTGCAGTTTACAACGTAGATAAGATGGAAGTTACCAACTTGCATGCGAAGTATGCATACTTTGGCAAATATCCCAGAACTACTGGTAACCAGGTTTTAAGTATTATGAGAAATACTCTGCAATTTATGCATCTGCTTCCAGGTAAACTGAAAGATTACATATAGATGCGTCAAAGATAAAACCCACTTCCCTTAAAAGGTCTGAAAAAAACACTAAAATATTCCCTGTTATAATTTGGAATTCTTCCATAAATTTACTCTGATAATCTAACGGTTTCTGGTAACGTTATGGGAGGAGCTTATTTGATTTCCACTTTAGGGAAAGAGAGGGTGATAGGAATACCTCGACATGATGATGGCTCATCGGTGGACGACACCACTCTCGAGAACGGCACCACTCCCGAGGACGACACCAGTCTCGAGGACGACACCACTTCCGAGGACGACACCAGTCTCGAGGACGACACCACTTCCGAGGACGACACCAGTCTCGCGGACGACACCTCATCGGACGAAGAAGCCTCATCGTAATATGACGCCTTATTGGAGGACAACGCCTCATCTGAGGAAGACACCACATTATGGAACGACGCCTCTTCAAAGAAAAACACTTGATTAGAGGTTGACGTTTCATCCGTTTACGCACCCTCTTTGGACGAGGACGACGCGATTTCGGACTTAAGTTAGCGCAGGTAAAATAAAATAGCGGGTCAGTACAACTTCCCGACACCTCTATCAGGCATGTTCGATTTTTAAAGCACCATTCTGTGTAATACAGATAGCAATGAATGAAGCTTATTTAGTGTTCGTTGATGGCAAGGTGGTCTGATGGCTGTTCCATTCTGATCACTGAAGAGTACTGAATACTGTGGATCATCACAAGAATTACTGAACAGTGGCGTTGAATGAGGTTTAAACCTCATTCATTCATGAGGTTTAAACCTCATTCAACGCCACTGTTCAGTAATTCTTGTGATGATCCACAGTATTCAGTACTCTTCAATGATCAGAATGGAACAGCCATCAGACCACCTTGCCATCAACGAACACTAAATAAGCTTCATTCATTGCTATCTGTATTACACAGAATGGTGCTTTAAAAATCGAACATGCCTGATAGAGGTGTCGGGAAGTTGTACTGACCCGCTATTTTATTTTACCTGCGCTAACTTGAGTCGGAAATCGCGTCGTCCTCGTCCACAGAGGGTGCGTAAACGGATGAAACGTCAACCTCTAATCAAGTGTTTTTCTTTGAAGAGGCGTCGTTCCATAATGTGGTGTCTTCCTCAGATGAGGCGTTGTCCTCCAATAAGGCGTCATATTTACGATGAGGCTTCTTCGTCCGATGAGGTGTCGTCCGCGAGGCTGGTAACGTGGTGAGAGTACGATGTCAAGGAATTAACCAGAGGACTTCGCAATATTTTATAGCATTCTGAGATCGTGGGGTACCTCAGGCAATCCTTAGATTGATCATACACCATCTTTACAATGGGTATTATCATATTTTCATGGAAAAAAACCCATAGAACGGTTATCTTACTTTACATTAATTTGGTCTGAAATAAAACAATTATCTGAGTCGAAGCTCTTGTCGTATTCATGAAAATAGTTTTGACTACTAGGACAGTCACGCATCCCGAATTCTCTTCTTTCAGAGAACTCAGAGTTCTCGTTTCTGTCAAATTCATTTAAAGGACTGTCGCTGGTTTCACGTTCTTCAGAGTTCTCAAAGTTATCGCTATTGTCATATTAAATGAAAGGACTGACCCAGGTATCACGTTCATCAGAGTTCTCGCTATTGTCATAATCAATAAAAGGACTAACCAAAGTATCATGTTCATCATAGTTCTCACAGTTCTCGCTACTCTCATCATTTTTTGTCCATGAGTTAACAATGCCGGAGCAACCCTACTCTTGCTGCCAGGCTTTCCATTGGAAACAATTGTTAACTACCAACAAGACAAGTATGAATACCAAAAAAAGAATTATGAGAAATAACAAAAACTGTGGACCTAGACGAGTTTAATGATTTAAATCTTAAATATCCGTGTCAAGACAAGTAACGCCACAGTATGGTCCCACTATCGGAAAGCTATACCACACACTCGCACACTTGAGCTCCTGTGGAACGCTGTTGACATTCCGGAGGAATAAATCCCGTAATCTGAAAAGTGTTATTGTTTTTACTTTCGTACATATAAGAGTAAATGCTCTCTAACTTTCCACTTTTCATTGTAAAGTTTTACTCCTGACAGGTGCACGTACAGTGTGCTCACAGTGAGGAGAAATAACGGAGTTCGAATATTTGATAACATTTTGATTCTGTATACAGGGTGTATTAAGGTATTTTACGATCAGAGTCAACAGGAATCAATTTATTATTTTATAGTTGAATAGCACATATCATATTAAATTTAATATATTACCATTATATTTGTTTAGTTGGAATGATGATTATGGAGGAAGTTATATTAAAACGAAATGTATTTGTTGAAGAAAACACTTGTGTGAGATTCGATCCTCCATCCATGTTTTCCCAACTCTATGACAAAGCTGAGAGGTGTACGATTCCGAAGTGAATATGTGCATGGTTTAGTAGTGAAAATGAATGATCACGAGCAGAGCTGATGTGAAGAGCTGAGTAACGAGAATAAAAAATACTGTGTAGTGAGGTTGAGAATAGTTGAGAAAGGAAAGTAATGTAGTGTAGTGAGCTTGTGAAATGGTGTGTAACGAGAATGAGGGAAGCATTGCAGTATAAATGAGGAGGCAAGGAGAATGATTTTTCCAGTGTAGTGAAGATATAAGGAGAATGATGAACTGTTGGTATGAAGAGTTGAGTAATGAGAGTGACCGATGAAGTATAGTGAAGATGTTAGAAGGTGAGTAAGGGAAATGATGCAGTGTAGTTAAGATGTAAGGAGACTTAATGATTCAGTGTGGGGCGTACGCTGAGTACATCACTTTTATTCAGAGCGCATCACACTTAACCATATATCCTGTGCTGGAGTATATAAGTATATAAGTTGATTGGTGTTACCATGGAAAAATGAACAGATTGAAGAATATCATGCCTATAGGTCAGGCAAGCATAAAAGAGCTGTCTGTATCAAGATCCCGATGTGTTTCTGCATCTGACAGGAATTGCTGTAAGATTTTCGTATAATATATTTACTCATTTAGACAAGAAGTCCTCTTGCTTCTTGAAAACTGCCTCTTACCGTATCTGGTGCACAGCTCAAAGATTTTATCTCCAGAATCGACTGATCATAGCCAGCAAAACCCCATGGTTAGGCAAGATGACGATCAGTATGAGTGTCTCTCTGTTAACAGTGGTGGCAAGCACACTGAACAGCATGACAAGACTCAGGTAACCTCAGCTGCCACTCCTGCAACTGCATACAACCAGCGGTAATAATTCTGTCATCAAAGGCATTGTTAGATGACTTAGCAGTGTTAACTGGAGTGTCACCTGGTACTCCCTTGGATGATCTTACTTCTGTCGGCTGGAGTGACACGACCACCATATTATTAGCTACAGAAACTACCCATAGTGATGGTTTTTACAGTAGGTTGAAATTTCCCCACTAACTAGACTAACTGAACAGATAGAGAGGGTGGAGGTATTTAGATTCGGTCTAAGGAAGGGGACAAGAGGTTCAATTCCTCGGATCAAAAACCTCTTCGCCAGGACTTTATATTTTGAAAATACTCAGCTTTAACAAACTTTTTTAACAGAAAGCTATTCACGAGGAAATAAAATATTTTATTGCACATATGTTGCCTACACAAAGTAAGGCTGAGTCTGCACAACTAGCCATGTAATATTTTTCGCACGACTAGCCGTGTTGTATTTTTTGCATGACAAACCGTGTTGTATTTTTCGCACAACTAGCCGTGTTATATTTTTCACACAACTAGCAGTGTTGTATTTTTCGCACAACTAGTAATGTTGTATTTTTCGCACAACTAGTCGTGTTATATTTTTTTCCACGACTAGCCGTGTTATATTTTAAACTATATTGCAGCAGTTCCAACATTTCATTTCACAATCTGTCTTGTCAATGCATCTGATCATCGACTTCTGGAGCTGCTTGCAAATCTGCCGTTCCTTTTTGAAGTCGACCATTACCATTCTTCCATAACTTCTGGATGAAACAGCATCCCACCGATGAACTTGGAAATAAACACTGGCCCTTGATATCGTGCTGCTGCAGTTGTCGACAGTATGTGAACCTGAACAAAAGAGATGCTTCCAGGAACTTTCTCACGAAATAACCAGTAGCGTAGAGATTCCAGTTTTTAGTGTTTGGTATCATTATATAGGCAGACAAGCGTCTTTCTTTAAGTTGAGGAGACCTTGTCTGTAACTGTTACTCGATGACGTTCTCTGAACGTGAACGACATCCTTGTACATCACAGCAACACAGCAGCTGCTCCTGCAACTTTCACAGTTCTTTCACTGACATCTTTCCCGACGACCTTGTTCTTCAAGAATGCAAAGGAAAGACACTCCCACATACCTCATTTTGTTTGAATTACTCAAGGTGAAAAAAGTCTCCTACATCACAAAACTCTCCCAATATACAATATTTAATAATGACTCGTTAGCGTGTGGATGACACACTTGATTACCAATATGGAAGACACTCACATGTAAACCCGATGTCAGTGTAAAATTACTGA
>NC_091292.1:43662195-43674695 GCF_038502225.1 Cherax quadricarinatus
CCACACCTAGCCAAGCACGTGAAGAAACTAGAGAAAGTGCAAAGGTTTGCAACAAGACTAGTCCCAGAGCTAAGAGGTATGTCCTACGAGGAGAGGTTAAGGGAAATCAACCTGACGACACTGGAGGACAGGAGAGATAGGGGGGACATGATAACGACATACAAAATACTGAGAGGAATTGACAAGGTGGACAAAGACAGGATGTTCCAGAGATTGGACACAGTAACAAGGGGACACAGTTGGAAGCTGAAGACACAGATGAATCACAGGGATGTTAGGAAGTATTTCTTCAGCCACAGAGTAGTCAGTAAGTGGAATAGTTTGGGAAGCGATGTAGTGGAGGCAGGATCCATACATAGCTTTAAGCAGAGGTATGATAAAGCTCACGGCTCAGGGAGAGTGACCTAGTAGCGATCAGTGAAGAGGCGGGGCCAGGAGCTCGGACTCGACCCCCGCAACCTCAACTAGGTGAGTAGGTGAGTACACACACGCACGCATATACAACAGGCCTAGTGTCTAATCGACATGTGCCTAGGACAAAATCGTAACTAACACACACACACACACACACATGCACGCACACATAAACACACACACACACACACACACAAACACACACACACACACACAAACACACACACACACACACATACACATACAGACACACACACACACACATATACAGGATTTCACACCTTCGTGTGAAGTGACCCTCTAACCCTTACTTCCGCCCCCCGATCTCCCTCTCCTCTCTCTTCCTCTATCTCGCGCTCTCTCTCTCTCTCTCTCTCTCTCTCTCTCTCTCTCTCTCTCTTTCTCTCTCACTCTCTCTCTCTCTCTCTCTCTCTCTCTCTCTTTCTCTCTCTCCTCTTTCTCTCATCCTCTCTTCCTCTCCCTCTTCCTCTCTCTCTTCCTCTCTCTCTTCCTCTCACTCTTTCTCTCTTCCTCACTCTCCCTCTCCCTCCCTCTCCCTCTCTCTCTCCCCCTCTCTCTCTTCCTCTCTCTCTTCCTCTCTTCCTCTTCTCTCTCTCTCCCTCTCTTCCCTTGGCACTCCCCCCTCTCTCTTACCTTTTCCCTCTCTCTCTCACTTTCTCCCCCTTTTCCCCTCCTTCTACCCTCCCATTCTCTCTCTTTCTCCCTCTCTCTCACTCTCTCCCCTTTTTCTTTTTCACTTTCTCTTTTACTAAAAAAAAAAAAAAAATGGTTGGGACTCTCAGGAATCAGGGATCAGATGACGATGGTACTGGTAGGGAGGAATGGATGGAGGAGCAGTGTAAAAGGATAGAGCAAGAATGGGAGAGAAAATTAGGAGAGCTTTCTGAAAAAAATGGAGAAAGAGCTCTCTGTAAAATGGGAAAAGAGGTTGGAGAAGGAGACGAAGAATTGGAAGGCACAAGTCGAAACTGCAGTAGCCAGGGTAAAGGTCCTAGAATTTGAGGTAAACAGGCTGAAGCAAGTCTCAGGGGTAGTGACCAGAGAAGACACACCATACGAAGCTGAGAGGCTGAACAGGAAGGAAGGAGATATGAAATATGCTAAGGTCCTCTCAGCCTGCAAAGAAGGGCCAGGGAGTGGAAGGGAAGAGCAGATGGGTGCAGATGGAGAGGGAGATAGGTCGAATGCTGAGGCACAACCATGCTACCAAGAGCCACTGGAAAAATCAAGGGAGAAAATGACCACATACAGACAGGAACCAGAGTCACAGAGGGAGAGGCAATGGGAGGAGGAAAGGGCAAAATCAGTGCTTATCCATGGGCTTCAGGAGAGAGAGGAAAGGACACACACTGAAAGACGGCAGGAAGAAAGAAAGGAGATTGAGAAAATCATCACGGAAATAGGTGGAGAAGACATGGACGAGATTGTAAATTTTCAGAGAATAGGGGGGTACTTGAAGGGGAGAAACCGACCGATCAAGCTGATTCTCAGGACAGAAACAGTGCGGAACAGGATCCTCCAAGAAAAACCACGGTTGAGAAGCTCGGAAGAGTACAAGAAGGTGTTCCTAGACAGAGACAGAACACAAAAAGAGAGACAGCAGCTGAGGGAGAGGACAAAAAAGCGAAAGGAGCTAGGAAAGGAGACAAGGATGGAACCAGCAGAGGTCAGTCAGAGCAGAATAGAGCAGCAAGAGCAAGCACACACACAACTATCCTCAGAACACCACAACCTATCACACCATCCCAACACACAATACAATCCATACCCACAGCTTCCACCCAACCCCCAACCATAGAATCCCACAGTATGCTACCAGGTCTCCCACCCCCACAGGCCCCCCAAACCACAGTGTTGGAAAGGAAACTGAAGGTATGGTACACAAACGCTGAAGGAATATCAAACAAGTGGGAGGAGTGGCACGAAAGAGTCAAAGAGGCATCACCAGACATCATAGCAATCACAGAAACCAAGCTTACAGGTATGATAACAGATGCCATCTTCCCAATGGGATACCAGATCCTGAGGAAAAACAGAAGGAACAGGGGGGGGAGGAGTGGCATTGCTGATCAAACACCGATGGAATTTTGATGAGCTGGAGAGAGGAGACAGCAGAGAAGAAAGTGATTGCATAGCGGGAACGCTTCACTCTGGAGGTCCCAAGGTGATAATTGCAGTGATGTATAACCCACCATAGAACAGCAGGAGGCCAAGGCAAGAGTATGACGAGAGCAATAGAGCGATGGTTGACACACTGGCTGCAGTGGCCAGAAGAGCTCATACATGCAGGGCAAAGCTCCTGATCATGGGCGACTTTAACCACAAGGAGATCGAATGGGAGAACTTGGAGCCACATGGGGGCCAAGATACATGGAGGGCTAAGATGATGGAGGTGGTACTGGAAAACTTCATGTACCAACACGTAAGGGACACTACAAGAGAGAGAGGAGAGGATGAACCAGCAAGACTGGACTTAGTATTCACCTTGAGTAGTGCAGATATTGAGGACATCACATATGAAAGACCCCTTGGGGCCAGCAATCATGTGGTTTTGAGCTTCGAATACACAGTAGAGCTACAAGTGGAGGGGGAAGCAGGAAGGCCAGGACGAATGAAACCAAACTACAGGAAAGGGGACTACACAGGAATGAGGAACTTCCTGAATGAGGTTCAGTGGGACAGAGAACTGGCAGGGAAACCAGTTAATGAGATGATGGAATATGTAGTCACAATGTGCAAGGAGGCTGAGGAGAGGTTTGTACCCAAGGGTAACAGGAATAATGAAAAAGCCAGGATGAGCCCATGGTTCACTCAAAGATGCAAGGAGGCAAAAACCAAGTGTGCTAGGGAATGGAAGAAATATAGAAGGCAAAGGACCCAGGAGTATAAGGAGAGCAGTCGTAGAGCCAGAAACGAATATGCACAGATAAGAAGGGAGGCCCAACGTCAATATGAAAACGACATAGCAGCAAAAGCCAAATCTGACCCGAAGCTGTTATACAGCCACATCAGGAAGAAAACAACCGTCAAGGACCAGGTAATCAGGCTAAGGAAGGAAGGAGGAGAGACAACAAGAAATGACCGTGAAGTATATGAGGAACTCAACAAGAGATTCAAAGAAGTGTTCACAGAGGAGACAGAAGGGGCTCCAGAAAGACAGAGAGGTGGGGTACACCACCATGTGCTGGACACAGTACACACAACCGAGGAAGAAGTGAAGAGGCTTCTGAGTGAGCTAGATACCTCAAAGGCAATGGGGCCAGATAACATCTCTCCATGGGTCCTGAGAGAGGGAGCAGAGGCGCTATGTGTACCCCTAACAACAATATTCAATACATCTATCGAAACAGGGAGATTGCCTGAGGCATGGAAGACAGCAAATGTGGTACCAATCTTTAAAAAAGGAGACAGACATGAAGCACTAAACTACAGACTAGTGTCACTGACATGTATAGCATGCAAAATCATGGAAAAGATTGTCAGGAGAAGAATGATGGAACATCTAGAAAGGAATGATCTCATCACCAGCAGACAACATGGTTTCAGAGACGGGAAATCCTGTGTCACAAACCTACTGGAGTTCTATGACATGGTGACAGCAGTAAGACAAGAGAGAGAGGGGTAGGTGGATTGCATTTTCTTAGACTGCAAGAAGGCGTTTGACACAGTACCACACAAGAGATTAGTGCAAAAGCTGGAGGACCAAGCAGGAATAACAGGGAAGGCACTGCAATGGATCAGGGAATACTTGTCAGGAAGACAGCAGCGAGTAATGGTACGAGGCGAGGTGTCAGAGTGGGCACCTGTGACCAGCGGGGTCCCACAGGGGTCAGTCCTAGGACCAGTGCTGTTTCTGGTATTTGTGAACGACATGACGGAAGGAATAAACTCCGAGGTGTCACTGTTTGCAGATGACGTGAAGTTGATGAGAAGAGTTCATTCGATCGAAGACCAGGCAGAAATACAAAGGGATCTGGACAGGCTGCAGACCTGGTCCAGCAACTGGCTCCTGGAGTTAAATCCCACCAAGTGCAAAGTCATGAGGATTGGGGAAGGGCAAAGAAGACCGCAGATGGAGTACAGTCTAGGGGGTCAGAGACTACAAACATCACTCAAGAAAAAAGATCTTGGGGTGAGTATAACACCAGGCACATCTCTTGAAGTGCACATCAACCAAATAACTGCTGCAGTATATGGGCGCCTGGCAAACCTCAGAACAGCATTCCGACATCTTAATAAGGAATCGTTCAGGACCCTGTACACCGTGTACGTTAGGCCCATATTGGAGTATGCGGCACCAGTTTGGAACCCACACCTAGCCAAGCATGTAAAGAAACTAGAGAAAGTGCAAAGGTTTGCAACAAGACTAGTCCCAGAGCTAAGAGGTATGTCCTATGAGGAGAGGTTAAGGGAAATCAACCTGACGACACTGGAGGACAGGAGAGATAGGGGGGACATGATAACGACTTACAAAATACTGAGAGGATTTGACAAGGTGGACAAAGACAGGATGTTCCAGAGACTGGACACAGTAACAAGGGGACACAGTTGGAAGTTGAAGACACAGATGAATCAAAGGGATGTTAGGAAGTATTTCTTTAGCCACAGAGTAGTCAGGAAGTGGAATAGTTTGGGAAGCGATGTAGTGGAGTCAGGATCCATACATAGCTTTAAGCAGAGGTACGATAAAGCTCATGGTTCAGGGAGAGTGACCTAGTAGCGACCAGTGAAGAGGCGGGGCCAGGAGCTTGGACTCGACCCCTGCAACCTCAACTAGGTGAGTACAACTAGGTGAGTACACACGCACACACACACACACACACACACACACACACACACACACACACACACACACACACACACACACACACACACACACACACACACACGCGCGCGCACACACACACACACACACACACACACACACACACACACACACACACACACACACACACACACACACACACACACACACACACACCACATACATAGCCTAGCAAGTGATGTAGTGGAGGCAGGAACCATATATAGCTTTAAGATGAGGTATGATAAAGCTCAGGTAGTAGAGAGAGAGAGGACCTAGTAGCGGTCAGGGAAGGGGCGAGGCCAAGAGCTGAGTTTCGACGCCTGCAACCACAACTAGGTGAGTACAATTTGCTGAATACACATACACACGCACACACAAACTATAAAAGGGGGGACTACACAGGCATGAGGAACTTCCTACAGGAGGTTCAGTGGGACAGAGAATTAGTAGGAAAGTCAGTAAACAAAATGATGGACTACGTAACAACAAAATGCAAGGAGGCAGAGGAAAGGTTAGTTCCCAAGGGTAACAGAAATAATGGGAAGACCAGAACGAGCCCCTGGTTTACCCGAAGGTGTAGGGAGGCAAAAACTAAGTGCACTAGAGAATGGAAAAAATACAAAAGACAAAGGACCCAGGAAAATAAAGAGATTAGTGGAAGAGCCAGCAACGAGTATGCACAGATAAGGAAGGAGGCCCAGCGACAGTACGAAAACAACGAAAGTCAAGTCCGACTCGAAGCTGTTGTATAGCCGCATCAGGAGGAAGACAACAGTCAAGAACCAGGTAATCAGACTGAGGAAAGAAAGTGGGGAGCTCACAAAAAACGACGAAGTATGTTATGAGCTCAATACGAGATTTAACGAAGTATTTACCGTTGAGACAGAAAGGACTGTGGGAAGACAGAACAGAGGGGCACACCAACAAGAGGTACACCAACAAGTGTTAGATGAAATACACATCCGAGGAGGAGGTGAAGAAACTGTTAAGTGACCTTGATACCTCAAAGGTGGTGAGACTGGACATCTCTCTGTGGGTCCTTAGAGAACGAGCTGAGATGCTGTGTGCCACTAACCACAATTTTCAACACATCCATCGAAATTTGGCAACTATCTGAGGTATGGAAGACGGCAAATGTAGTCCCCATTTTTAAGAAAGGGGACAGAAACGAGGCACTGAACTATAGACCAGTGTCACTGACGTGTATAGCATTCACCTAGAACGGAACCAGCTTATAACAACAACCAGCACGGATTCATGGAAGGCAAGTCGTGTGTCACTAACCTACTGAAGTTTTATGACAAGGTAACGGAAGTAAGACACGAGAAAGAGGGGTGGGTTGATTGCATTTTCTTGAACTGCGAGAAGGCCTTCGACACAATGTCTCACAAGAGATTAGTGCAAAAGCTAGAGGATCAGGCACGCATAACAGGAAGGGCACTGCAGTGGATTAGAGAATACCTGACAGGGAGGAAACAACGAGTCATGTAAGTGATGAGGTATCACAATCGGCGCCTGTGATGAGCGGGGTTTGACAGGGGTCAGTCCTAGGATTAGTGCTATTTTTGGTATATGTGAATGAAATGACGGAAGTGTCCCTGTTTGCAGATAATGTGATGTTAATGAGGAGAATTAAATCAGATGAGGATCACGCAGGACTACAACGAGACCTAGACAGGCTGGACGCGTGGCCCAGCAACTGGCTTCTTGAATTTAACCTCGCCAAATGCAAAGTCATGAAGACCGGGGAAGGGCAAAGAAGACCGCAGACAGAGTATAGGCTAGGTGGTCAAAGACTGCAAATCTCACTCAAGGAAAAAGATATTTGGGCAAGTATATTACCGAGCACATCTCCTGACTCGTACATCAACCAGATAACTGCTGCAGCATATGGGTGCCTGGCAAACCTGAGAATAGTGTTCCGATAGCTCAGTAAGGAATCGTTCAAGACACTGTACATAGTGTACGTCAGGCCCATACTGGAGTATGCAGCACCTGTTTGGAACCCACACCTGGTCAAGCACGTTAAGAAATTAGAGAAAGTGCAAAGGTTTGCAACATGACTACTTCCAGAGCTAAGGCGAATGTCATACCAAGAAAGGTTAAGGGAAATCGGCCAGACGATACTGGAGGTCATGAGAGTTAGGGGAGACATAACAACATACAAAATACTGAGAGGAATAGATAAAGTCGACAGAAACAGGATGTTCCAGAGATGGGACACAGAAACAAGGCTTCACAATTGGAAGTTGAAGACTCAGATGAGTCAAAGAGATATTAGGAAGTATTTCCTTAGTCATAGAGTTGTCAGGAAATGGAATAGTCTCGGTCAGTAGGTCATGGGTCAGTATGCCTGCTGCAGTGTTCCTTCTTTCTTATGTTCTTATGTTCTTAAGTGATGTAGTGGAGGCAGGAACCATATATAGTTTTAAGACCAGGTATGATAAAGCTCATGGAGCAGGGAGAGGGAGGACCCAGTAGCGGCCAGTGAAGAGGCGGAATCAAGAGCTATGTCTCGACCCCTACAACCACAAATAGGTGAGTACATATAAGGTAAAATGTTCAGGTGACGGGAATTTTTGTATATAAATTAGTGAGTTGTCGTTTGAAATAGTAGTTTACTAGAGTTGGGAGAGTTTACTGCCTGCAACACCATCTGGCTAGCTTACTTGGTAAGCTGGGAGGCAGGTGGCACTCCCTTCAATACGGACTCTCACCTGCTCTTATAAGACAATATTATTTGTTTTTAACTGCTAATTGTAATGACCATACGTGCGGGTGACACAATATTACTCTCTTGTAGCCCTCAGATATTGTTGGCATCTGTCCTGTACGTATTTTAATCTTTTCTTTAGTATTATTCCTCACGTCTGCCCCTATTGCCTAGTCAGCGCTGTCAGCGCCTGAACTGCTAGTGAGGAAATATGATTGTTAGGTACTAGAGATCTCTCACTTCCTCTTTCACTCTCCGTCACACGAAAGATAAGGAAAGATTAGATAAGGAAAGGAAGGTTAAGAGACGAGTTAAATAAGGAAAATGAAACTTTAAAAGATAAATAGAAGATTTAACAGGCACGTAAGTTCCCCTGTCTTCTAATATCATGTTCATTTTTCCACTATAATCTACCTTGTCCACAGTTATTATAGCATTTGCTTTGTTTCGTAAGGTGAAGTCCAGGATCTTTCCTTAATTCATGGTATAACATGACAACTCTATCCACACACACACGCACGATTATCCTCAAAGATTTGTTCAGTTATACCATGAATTAAGGAAAGATCCTGGACCTCGCCTTACGAAACAAAGCAAATGCTATAGTAATTGTGGACAAGGTAGATTATAGTGGAAAAATGAACGTGTTTATTAGAAGATTGTGGAACTTACGTTCCCCTTAAAGGTTTCATTACTGTACATGCAGAAGACATAAGTAAAGAATCTTAACTGAGGTAATGAAGAAGAGAAATGATAGATCAGCAATTATCTATACGAATAAAATTGAGAAGGAAATTATAGTCTGAGTAGACTACAAACTAAATTAGAGGTTATTGTGCAGGAATAATTAACAGTAAGATAGAATTAGAACAGCAGGTGCAGAAGTTCAGGATATTTCTGAAAGTGTCAACAAAAGCTCGGAGAATGAGATAAATTTCCAAAATTCACTAAACACAAGCCAGAGAGTGAACATAATAGTGTATTAGCTGAAACACTCACTGCTAGTGAATATTAGTTGGCTGAGTTGAGATGGAAATACAATCACGAATGGAAATACTAAAAGAGGAGGAACAACAGATAAATATGACAAAATGTATTGTGAATTTCGTCTTTCAAGAACAAATTGTGGTATAAAAGTCAGTGGAAAATGTGAAGTAAATAAATACAGGTTACTGATAATGACATTTACACAGATTAAATATAAGGTAGAACTTTTACAAATAAAAAGGTCAGAACATCAAGGAACTGAAGGGTTATAAGGCTATATAAATTACTTAAGATATAAATAAAATTTCATAAACATTGCTAAGAGGATGAATGATGGAAGAAGTGAAGAAGAAAAGATTGTTTTTACAGTCCCTAGACCACAGAACTTATCTAATAGATTATCAGAGAAACGACCAAAATACAGATGGAAAATCATTTTGAAACAAATGGAAAAAAAGGGCAACAATGAGAATAATAAACTTGTGAAGATTTTACACATTAACATAGACTGAGTAATCTCAAAAAAATTAGATCTGAGGGATATTATGAATGAAAAGAAATCTGATATAGTTTGTCTAACTAGAAACAATCTTGGAAAACATTGTAAAATAGAATGTATTTCATAAGCTATTCAATATGGTAAAAATGACACAGTAAAAAAGGATGGAGGAGGATTGACAATAATGGTAAAAGACTCGAGATATGGAGATTGAAAACCAAAATGATGAAATTTTAGGGATAAAAGTACAAAATAAGAATGAAAAACTCTTAAAAGTAAATGTATATAACCCATTATTTAATAATCCCCGGGACGTCTAAAAGATAATCGATGGACTACTCAATATTCTTAGTGAACTATGGATGAAAAGTGACCAAGATGAGGAAGAAGTTAGTGTCTGGAGATTTTTTCCCTCAAGGAAGCTTCCTTGATGCTAGTGAGGAGCTCTTGATCTACGGAATTGGATCTGTGCTTCATTTCCCTGAATTAAGCCTCAATACCATCCCCCCCTACAGCCCTGAACCCGTAGGGGTTCAGGGCTCCCCCATGATAGTGATTGTAATAACTTGGAGATTTTGACTATGAAGAATTAAACTGGGCGGCCTATGAGGCAGAAACTCCAAATAAATAGTGAATAGATTTCCCCAGTACAAACCTTTTTTTATTTAACTTTGTAAAAGATAGACTAAATATTGGACAAAATACAAAATAATAAATGAAGGCAAAATCCCTGAGGTAGAGGAGGAAATGTGTGAAGTACTGAATACAGAGTTTCAATATTCTCAGAAGAACACATTTCTCATGTAGATTCTAATCGCATACAAGCAGCTAAATTAGAGGATATTGCAATAACTAAAGCCGAAGTAAAGAAAATGCTACTAGTTGCTGATAAGAAAAAAGATAACGGAACCAGAGGGGACAACATCCTGGGTCTTAAAAGAATATGCAAATGAGTTGCACTATCCACTTGGATGTATGACCCTTGTGGGTTTATCGCTTAGTTTTGATTATAGTAGTAGTATTCACGACAGGAATGTAATGTAGTAAACATGTGGAAATTGACAAATATTGTGACTATATTTAAAAAGCGTGACCGGGACGATTCTTGAAACCATAGGATAATTTCGTTGACTACTGTTGTAAAAAGAGTAAAGTGTATTCAACACTTAGTGAACAGTGACATAATAACTAGTAAACAATTTGAATTTCAGTCTGCATATTTATGTATATCCAATTTGTAGAGTTATTTTGGAATGATGAGGTAAAGAGAGAAAGAGTTAGCACACGAGATGTGTGGAATCATGGCGGGTGAATGTTGTAACAAGGAGAAGGCTGGAGGCAGTAAAGAAGTCGTGTCTGAGGGCTATGTGTGGTGTGAATATAATGCAGAGAATCCATAGTTTAGAAATTAGGAGACGGTGCGAGGTTACTAAAAGTATTTTTCAGAGGACTGAAAGTGTTTCTTCTTTTTTCGGTCACCCTGAGTCGGTGGGAAATAGGCGATGTGTTAAGAAAAAAAATATGACAGAGTGACAGAAACTGTTCAGGAAAGAAATGGACAGACTGCATTTAACTAGATTTTATGAAAGATTATGACAGAGTCCCACTTGAAATACTAGGTTGGAGACTGTAAAATATAGGAGGAAGTAAAGGTAAATTATTTTAAATGAGAATTATTTTTTGCTTGAGAGGAAAATGCGATCATTTATAAGAGGAAAAATATCTGCATGGGTGGTTGTCACATGTGGGGTGCTACAAGGGTCTGTACTTGCCCCACTAATGCTTCTAGTTTGTTAATATGATTTACCAGAAGGATTAAAAATTTACATAAATGTATTTAGCAAATGATAAATGACCGTAAATCCTTACAAGATGATCTGGATATATAATGTTATCACTGGATGATGGAATTTAATGTATATAAATGATATGTAACAAAAATGGGAGAAAGGGGAATTAGGCAACATGAGGAATAAAGACAATGTGACAAAATACTGAGAGTGTCAGATAGAAAAAAAAAGATCTAGCTAATATAAATAAGACCGTGACAAACTTATATACTGCACTAGTAAACTATAAAACAACTTTTAAATATATGGAAAATATATAGAATTTTTTTTATAACTAATTTTAATATGCAGTGGCTGAGTGAAAATCACATAGATAAATTACAAAATACTCAAACAAGAACTAAAAAATGACTGCCAGAGTTGAACAATATGAACTATGATGAAAGGATGAGAACATTAAAGTTGGCCATGTTGATCGATAGAAGTGGAGGCATGATAGCCATTTATAAGGTCTTGCAAGGACTTGAAAGAGTAGAAAAAGATTTCTTAGTAGCTGCAAGATGGACAACAAGAGGCCAATGCTGTAAATTGAGAAAATTCTTTTTCCACAACCACTGGAAATTTTTAAAAAAGCTAATGATGAACAGATTACTGAAGAAGAGATATCACGAGCATAACTCTGTCCCTGTAACTACAAAACACACACACACACACACACACACACACACACACACACACACACACACACACACACACACACACAGGGGCCAGGAGCTAGGACTCGACCCCTGCAACCACAAATAGGTGAGTACAGTTGGAAGTTGAAGACACAGATGAATCACAGGGATGTTAGGAAGTTTTTCTTCAGCCACAGAGTAGTCAGGAAGTGGAATAGTTTGGGAAACGATGTAGTGGAGGCAGGATCCATACATAGCTTTAAGCAGAGGTATGATAAAGCTCAAGGTTCAGGGACAGTGACCTAGTAGCGACCAGTGAAGAGGCGGGGCCAGGAGCTTGAACTCGACCCCTGAAACCTCAACTAGGTGAGTACAACTAGGTGAGTACACACACACACACACACACACACACACACACACACACACACACACACACAGGAATGACAAGCGGGGTCCCACAAGGATCGATATTAGGACAGGTACTTTTCCAATAAATGTGAATGACTTACCAAAAAACTATGAATCATTTTTTCTATAATAGCATAGAATCCCAGGTCCAGTATGGATGACCAGTTTCACTCAACTGATCTGC
>NC_091292.1:43679695-43692195 GCF_038502225.1 Cherax quadricarinatus
CCCTGCAACCACAAATAGGTGAATACAAATATGTGAGTGCACACACACACACATATACACTAACACACAAAATAGAGGTAACACTACAAGATGAAGTAAGTATGCTGAAGCGAGTTATAGGGCCAGTGCCAAGAGGAGACACTGCATCTGAAGCAGGTACACCCCTATTAAATGAGAAACCCAGTGGAAAGGAATTAGACAAGGCTTAAGCTAAGGCCCTATCAGTTCACCAAGCAAGGCCGAGGAATGGAGGGGGCGAGCTGTTGAGCACAGTTATAGCAGTAAGTGAGGGGGTAAGAGGTGCAGGTAGAAAAGATGACAGGTCCTGCGCAGAGGCAAGACCAAGCCACCAAGAGTTACAGAGAAAAATAGGAGAGACAATAGCCATTTACAAACGGGACCCAGAGACACAGAGAGAAAGGCAATAGGAAGAGAGATAGAGGTCAATCATTATTCATGGGCTTCAGGAGAGCAAAGGGATGACACACAATGAAAAACGGCAGAAATAATTGCAAGACATTGAAAACATTAACAAAGAAATAGGCGAGGAGGATATGATTGAGATAATAAATTCCCAGAGAATAGGGGGGTACTTGAAGGGGAGAAATCTGCCGGTCAAACTGATTTTCAAGACAGAAATAGTGCGGAACAGGATCAAGTAAGAGAAACCGTGGCTGAAGGAATTATCAACACAAAAGAGGGTGTTCCTAGACCTCGTCAGAATGACAACAGAATGACAGCACCTAATGGAGAGGACACTGGAATGATAGGGGCTAGAAAGAGAGACAAGGATAGAGCCAGCAAAGGACAAGCAGAGCTGGGGAGAGAAACAAGTGTAAACACACACAGATCCACCCTCAGAACCCCACAGCCAAACACTCTACCCCAATACAAACCACAATCCGCACTCACAGCCCCCACCCGACACTGCAGTAGAATCCCACAGAACCCTGTCAGGTCCCTTACTCACCCAACCCCACAAACTTCCCAGAACACAGTGTTGGAGAGGAAACTGAAGGTATGGTACACCAACGGTGATTAAATAATGCATAAGTGGGAGGAGTGGTATGAAAGAATTAAAGAGGCATCACCGGACATCATAGCTCTCACAGAAACCAAGCTCACAGGAATGACAACAGATGCCATTCTTCCAACTGGATATCAGATCCTGAGGTAAGACAGAGAAAACACAGGCGGTGGAGGAGTACACTGCTCATCAAAAAACAATGGGATTTTGAGGAGCTAGAGAGAGGAGACAGAGGAGAAGCAAGAGATTACATAATATGAACACTTCAGGCTGGTGGTCCCAAAGTGGTAATTGCAGTGATGTACAACCCACCACAGAATAGGAGGAGGCCAAGGCAAGAATATGATGAGATTAACAGAGCAATGGTTGACACACTAGCTGAAGTAGCCAAAAGAGCCCATATGAGCAGAGCAAAACTACAGCTTGTGGGTGACTTCAACCACAAAGAAATCGACTGGGAAAACCTGGAGCCACATGGAGGCCCCGAAATGTAGAGGGGAAAGATGTTGGAGGTGGTACTGGACAGCCTCAGGCATCAGCAGGTTAGGGACACTACCAGAGAGGAGAACACGAACCATCAAGGCTGGACCTAGTTTTCACATTAGGTAGTAAAGATATTGCGGACATCACATATGAAAGGCTCCTCGGAGCTGATTATGTGGTTCTGAGCTTTGAATACATAGTAGAGTTCCTAGTGGAAAGGAAGCAGGAAAGGCAGAATGGAGGAAGCTAAACTACAAGAGAGGGAACTACACAGGCTTGAGGAACCTCCTGCATGAGGTTCAGTGGGACAAAGAACTGGCAGGAAAATCAGGAAATGAGAGGATGGAATGTATGACAACAATATGCAAGTCAGCAGAGCAGAGGTTTATACCCAAGGGCAACAGAAATAATAAGAAGGCCAGAACGAGGCCTTGGTTCACTCAGAGATGTAGAGAGATCAAAACTAATTGCACTAGAGAATGGAAGTAATGGAGGCTAAGAAGTGTAGTCGAAGAACAAGCAACGAATATGCACAGGTAAGGAGGGAGGCCAAACGAATATACGAAAATGACATAGCAGCGAAAGCCAAGTCCGACCCAAAGCTGTTGTACAGTCACATCAGGAGGAAAACAACAGTCAAGGGCCAGGTAATCAGGCTTAGGAAAGAAGGAGGCGAGATCACAAGAAATTCCTAAGAAGAAGTATGTGAGGAGCTCAACATGAGACAGAAAGGTCTCCTGAGACACCACCAAGTGCTACACAATACATGCAACCAAGGAAGAGATGAGGAGGCTGCTAAGCAAACTAGATATCTCAAAGGCGATGGTGCTGGATAACATCTCTCCACGATTCCTGAGAGAGGGAACAGAGAAGCTCTGTGTACCACTAAGCACTAACAACAATCTTCAACATATCTGTCGAAACAGGGTAGCTTCCTCAGGTATGGAAGACAGCAAATCTAGTCCCAATTTTTGAAAAAGGAGACAGACGCGCAGCACTAAACTACAGACCAGTATCACTGACATGTATAGTATGCTAAGTCATGGAGAAGGTTATCAGAAGAGTGGTGGAGCACCTAGAAAGGAATGAGGTTATCAATGACAACCAGTACGGATTCAGGGATGGGAAATCGTGTGTCACAAACCTACTGTAGTTCTATGACAAGGTAACAGCAGTAAGACAAGACAAGAGAGAGAGAGGGGTTGGCAGATTGCATTTTCTTGGACTGTAAGAAGGCTTTTGACAGTTCCACACAAGAGATTAGTGCAAAAGCAGGTAACCAGGCAGGTTTACGAGCGAAGACACTGCAATGGGTCAGAGAATACCTGACAGGAAGGCATCAGTGAGTCATAGTACGTGACGAGGTGTTGGAATGGGCGCCTGTGCTGAGCGGGTTTCCACAGCGGTCAGTCTTTGGGCCGGTGCTGTTTCTGGTATATGTGAATGACATGACGGAAAGTACAGACTCAGAAGTGTCTCTGTTTGAAGACGATTTCAAGCTAATAAGGATAATTCAGTCAGAGGAAGACCAGGCAGGACTACAAAGGGATCTGGACAGGCTTCAGGCCTGGTCCAGCAAATGGCTCCTGGAGTTCAACCCCACCAAGTGCTAAGAAATGAAGATCGGGGAAGGCCAAAGAAGACCGCAGACAAAATAGTCTAGGGGGCCAAAGGCTACAAACCTCAATCAAGAAGAAGGATCTTCGGATGAGTATAACACCGAGGACATCTCATGATGCGCACATCAACCGAATAACTGCTGCAGCATGCAGGCGACTAGCAAACCTAAGAATAGCATGCCGACATCTCAGTAAGGAATTGTTCAGGACTTGTACACCGTGTACGTCATGCTCATATTGGAGTACGCAGAACCAGTTTGAAACCCACATCTGGTCAAGCAGTTCAGAAAATTAGAGAAAGAGCAAAGGTTGACCAGCTTCCTCTTTCAGAGACTCAGTGTTGCGGTCCAGAGAGGAAATGCCTGCAGCATTCTGGGCACGCGGCCCACCGCCGGGGAGCTGGACGAAGTGTTCGAGATGTAGCTCTGAGTTACCCATGTTGTTTTACTTTCTATTATATCTTTGTGAATGTTTTGTCAATGTATTTTGTCTTTAAATAATATATATATATATATATATATATATATATATATATATATATATATATATATATATATATATATATATATATATATATATATATATATATAGACACTGATCTCTGGCCGAAGGAGACTCGAACCTACGAACCTTGGAAAGGTACTCAGTGCTATACCATTCTCACCACACTGGACAATACCTTGGCGCCTAGCGTAATGCTAGAAGTTGATCCAAGGCAGCCAGCTTTCAGGGAGAAGGCTTACAGCTTTTCATCTCATCCCCTGCATGCAGGGGATGTGATGAGGATGAGAATGGTAAGGCACTGCGTACCTTGTTCCAAGGTTTGTAGGTTCGAGTCTCCTTTGGCCAGAGATCCGTGTATATATATATATATATATATATATATATATATATATATATATATATATATATATATATATATATATATATATATATATATATATATATATATATATGTATACAAGAAGCTCAGTAACAATCAGAACTTGCGTCTTTCGAGAGGTGATAAATCCAATATTGCTGTTATTTTAGATAAAGCTGAATACTTAGGTAAAATGAGCTAAATGTTGAGTGATAACGAAACTTACGAACCGCTTGTTAAGAACCCCATTGACCAGGTCAATAGCCATTTCAATAAACGTCTTAGAACGTTATTGAAGGGCAATAATGAACTAATTAAACACTTGTCAGCGAGGTCAGCAACTCTACCGTATCTTTATGGGTTGAT
The DNA here is from genome assembly GCF_038502225.1 of Cherax quadricarinatus. Lineage (NCBI taxonomy): Eukaryota > Metazoa > Arthropoda > Malacostraca > Decapoda > Parastacidae > Cherax > Cherax quadricarinatus. Next base: position 43,684,053 of record NC_091292.1, read on the forward strand.
CAAGACTCTTAAACCAGGGAACCCAGTGTGCCCTATTATAAGTTCAATAGGCTCAGCAGCATATAACTTATGCTGCTGAGCAAAAATTTTAATTTCTCATGGTTGGTAGGATCTCGGAGGTGCATACTAAAAACAATGTTGACCTTACTGAGAGGCTCCAGAAATTAAATGTTTCACACGACTTTACTCTTGTGAATTTTGATGTCACTGCCCTGTTTACCAGAGTCCCTCCCGTCCCTGACTTGCTTACGTACCTGGAAGAGGAGCTAGATAACTTCTCTCTGTCCTACCCCATGAATATAATTATTGAACTGATTAAACTTTGTGTCATGGGCTGCAAGTTTGTGTTTGAAGGGAAGTATTATGCTCTGAAGCAGGGTATGGCTGTAGGAAATCCCCTCAACCCCTTACTCAGCAACCTGTATATGGAATTATAATGAGACTTGACTACTTAAAGATATTCTCCCAAGTAATACTAGGTGGTTCAGATATGTAGATGATGTACTTTGCCTCTGGCTTAGAGGTCACAACATTGATGAGTTCCTACCTAGACTTAATAGTCTGGTACTTTCTATTAAGTTCGAAGTAGAGCATGAAATAGAAAACACTCTACCCTTCCTAGACGTCTTAATCCATCGCACAGACAGAAGTTTCAAATTTACTGTCTACAGGAAGACCACCAATGTGTCATCATACATTCATTATTATTCCAATCATGAATCTAGGGTTAAAAGGAGTGTTTTCCTTACAATGTTCCTGAGAGCATTACGTATCTGCAGTCCAGAGTATTTAGACGATGAAATCCCCAAGATATTTAATATAGCCACAAAACTGAGATATCCCAGGGATTTCGTTGAGAAGACGTTAATGTCAGATAGGAAGACTTTCTACAGGAGTGAACTTAAGGAAACGCCTGACAGGAAAAATGTATTGATCTTGCCATACAATGACAATTTGGTCTGCTTGCAGGATGCACTAAAAAAACTCAATATAAATCTGACTTTCAGAAACACTGGGACAGTGAAACAGAGGTTGATTAAAAACACACCACGTAATAATGTCGGTGGTGTCTACAAGGTCCCATGCACCTTTTGCCCACTCTCATGCATTAGTCAGACAGGTAAACCTCTGGAAATCAGATTATCCAAACATCAGTACTCAATCAGGACAGGCCAGGTGTCGAATGCGATCTTTAACCATGTCAGCTCATGTAATCACCTGCCGGAGTGGGCTGCCGCCTGGATAATTGTACCCAACTGTTCTATCATAGAAAGAAAAATAATAGTTCTCCCTCCTGGAAAATGATAGGAATGCCGTATATAACTCAAATTATGGGCTGTACAAACTCGATAGTTATTTAGTGGAGTCAATAGAGGACAGACTTAAAAAACAATGTTATACAAAAGCACAGGACTGCTCCTTATGCCAGGTGATGTTTCTGTTATGTTGGACCAGAGTCTGCAAACTGAACACCATGGTACGCCCGTCATTAAGTCTGTTGTCGTTAGGTCTGTAGATGGTATAACCACTGAGGTCCTAATCCGTCTAGGTGATTGCAGCATGGTGATTGCAGCTAGTTTTGTGGTTTAATGAATCATGTTGTTGGTAATATTATAATGATAATAATGAAATTAGCTGATGATAGTTGATAATATTGATAGGAATGGCATTAAAATTAGGAATAGCCTAGTTATTGTGACAAAGCCTGAATAGAAAGAAAAAATCACACAATTCACTGCGAGTATTTCCTGATTGTTCTGGAAGGTTCGGTGGCAACAATTGACAAATGAAGGGATTTCCCTCCCTCTATTTCATTAGTTAGAAGGGTGTAAATGAAGGTATGTAATAATCCAATATTGTAACTTTTTGCGTCACATGAACCGTTCCCAGCGGTTAAAAGCTTGGGGCTGGGTATTAACTATCTCCTAGTATTTCCTCATGCTATTTGCAAACGGTGAGGCCTAACCCCCCACCACCCATTTGAGGTGTGGGGGGGAAGGGGACCTGTGTGTGGTGTCATCCGCTTGTCTCTCTCAGATAGAGTTGTTGGTTGTCTGGCTCCACACTACCACTCTCTGAAAACTTACCCTACTTCTCCTGTTGTTGCCTTTGCAACATTACACAGCTCCTGAAAGTACTTGAGATAAAGATTTCCACCCCCCCCGTGGCTTGTCTTGCATTGTTAAGATCGCCTGACTGCGCTTGGAATTTCACTATTTTATCGCAGTGGTTGTTCTGCTTACTGTGATCTTATTGCATATATCTATATCTATATCTATAACTATATATATATATATATATATATATATATATATATATATATATGCAATAAGATCACAGTAAACAGGTGATTTCAAAATATGCAAAACAACCACTCTGAAAGAATAGAGAAATTCCAAGCGCTTTCGTGAGTAGTCACGAAAGCGCTTGGAATTTCTCTATTCTTTCAGAGTGGTTGTTTTGCATATATATATATATATATATATATATATATATATATATATATATATATATATATATGTGTGGTGTGAATATAATGCAGAGAATTCGTAGTTTGGAAGTTAGGAGGAGGTGCGGGATTACCAAATCTGTTGTCCAGAGGGCTGAGGAAGGGTTGTTGAGGTGGTTCGGACATGTAGAGAGAATGGAGCGAAACAGAATGACTTCAAGAGTGTATCAGTCTGTAGTGGAAGGAAGGCGGGGTAGGGGTCGGCCTAGGAAGGGTTGGAGGGAGGGGGTAAAGGAGGTTTTGTGTGCGAGGGGCTTGGACTTCCAGCAGGCATGCGTGAGCGTGTTTGATAGGAGTGAATGGAGACAAATGGTTTTTAATACTTGACGTGCTGTTGGAGTGTGAGCAAAGTAACATTTATGAAGGGATTCAGGGAAACCGGCAGGCCGGACTTGAGTCCTGGAGATGGGAAGTACAGTGCCTGCACTCTGAAGGAGGGGTGTTAATGTTGCAGTTTAAAAACTGTAGTGTAAAGCACCCTTCTGGCAAGACAGTGATGGAGTGAATGATGGTGAAAGTTTTTCTTTTTCGGGCCACCCTGCCTTGGTGGGAATCGGCCAGTGTGATAATAAAATAAATAATAAATATACATATATCCTGTTGCAACCCCTGAATGGGTCACAATGTATATAATGCATATTATCTTTTCATATAATTGTATATTGCTTATACGTATTTGCGATAATAGCTAAATCGTAAATATATTGCTTTACATTGTTGTTTGACTTAGTTACTATTGTTAGGTAGGATGTAACATATATATATTATTCAGTGCTCATAGTTCAAGTCTTGATTGTCTAACTACTGTAATTATTGCTCATTGCTCGTTTCCCTGCAGGCTTCTCGGTGTTGCTGGGCAGCAACTATCCACGGAGCTATCACGTGATAGAGGGGGGATGTTCACACCTCGCCTGAAGTAGTCAGTCTGGGCTAGACTCTCTTGGTGGTTAGACATATTCCTGACAAGACATGCCTAACTCTCCCTTATTGGCCCTTGTTTGGAAGACCGTCTCTGTCGCTTTCTTGTTGCTGGTTCTGTAGAACTCTGTTCACAGAACATTGTCTAGACTTAGTGATTTTCGACGTTGTACTGAGGTTGTGTGCCAAATAGACACTCTGAGCAACTCAGGTCCTGAGCTGTAGCTTCTGACCTAATTTGTACTGGTATCTGTGCACTGTCACAGTCGGGGATTTTCTTATGCTGAACTTAGATTCAGTAGTATAGGAGTATTGTGACTTTTGTGGAGGATCTGCTGATGGTCCCTACTTAGTGTCGTTATATTATCTCCTTGATCCTGATTCTGTGTCGCAATTGCTTGTTATATTACTGTTTGGCTTATCAGTAATTTTATTGTTCAAGCAAGCTGTTCTGATTGCCAGGTGGTCAAGAAGTTAGTTAATGTGAGGACTTTGTCAGTCACTGGTTTAAGTCTAGTCGAGTCGTGAGACATAGCGAACTACTTTGAGCACTTACTCACATACACACAAACTTACTTGTACATATTTGTAATATCTTATTAAATGTTAATGTACCAGACGGTACTTAAGAATTATAAATGTGATATGTGCTTTCAGCACAATAATACTGTACGTGAGTGAAGTGATTATTATTATTATTGCTTTGATTAATTTAATTTGATAATATATGCCTAGACAATTTTTGTTATTAATAAATTTATTAAATTTTAATTTCTTTAGTTAGTAGCCTACCAGTTGTAATCCTGAACCACTAATAATTCTTACTGAATTCTAATGGATAATTGGACCAGGATACTGACTACTTGTTACGAAAACCCAGTAACAGGCTGGATGATCTCTAAGCTTTTTAGAAATTGCGTTTTTTTGTAATAATCCTGATCCGAGGATACTCGTGCCAGTGGTATCTCAAGGTATGTTGTGTTCTCTCTGGAGGTGGCACAATGTTCGTAGGGTCGAATCCTGGCCTGCAGTAGTTTGGTAAGTGATATATATGTTGTTAAGTGCACTGTTTCCCAGGCTTTGTGGCTGGCTAGCTGTATCATCCTCTGCCACACCTCACTCTGTGTGGTAACCCTGAGCTGCAGGGAAAATGACCCATGTGGGTGAAGGCACATTCCAAGGGTGGTTTATGGTGGAGAAGGATGGAGATGAAGGAGAGTATTGTCAAAGATGTGGTTGGTGGTCTCACGGCCTCATAGGTGTGGGAGAGGGATGGAGGTGGCACCCTGAGCAGGCAGGCTTAGCTGGCCATGTCAGTTACCAGCTCTTGACACTAAACAGCATATCACTATACACAGCACATCACTATACACAGTGCATCACTATATGCAGCACGTCACTATACACAACACACCATTATACACAACTCATCACTATTCAAAACACATGGTACACCCCAAGAGGAAAAAACCATCCCTGTGCTGCCTGAACACGTTTGCACGATATGTCTGTATGTATGTATGTGGGGTGGGGGAGACATGCAACCATTCTCTTACACCCCCTCTTCCACCTCCTCCATATTGTCCTCCTCCCCTCACAACCATCTTCTTCCCTCAGGTGACCATTGTGTATCCACTCTCACCCTTCTAGCATTGAACCCAGGCATACAACACTTTCTCGATTCTGATGAAAGAAATGAAGTGCAGGATCTTCTCGCCACTCCAAAACAAGCTGCAGGTATTCACACTCATATGAGGCCTTCTGGTGATAATCTTGGAATGTGTTCTTTTTATTCTTTTATAAACACATCGGTCGTTTCTCACTAGGACTCAAGTCCGGCCTGCGATTTCCTTGAATCCCTTCATAAAGGGTACCATACTCACACTCTAACAGCATGCCAAGTCCTAAAAAACCACTTGTCTCCGCTCGCTCCTATCTAGTATGCTCATGCATGCTTGCTGAAAGTCCAAGACAGTTACACACGAAACCTCCCTTACCCCCTCCCTTTCCTAGGCCGACCCCTACCCTACTTTCATTCCATTACAGATTTATATGCTCTCCAGGTCATTCTATTTCGTTCCATCCTCTCAGAGTGTCTGAACCACCTCAACATCCCCTCCTCAGCTCTCTGGATAATACTTTTAGTAAGCCCACACCTCCTAATTTCCAAAGCACAGATTCTCTGCATTATATTCCCACCACACATTGCCCTCAGACATGACATCACTGCCTCCAGCCATTGCAACATTCAACACCCATGCTTCACACCCATAGAAAATCGTTGTTATGAGTATGCTCTCATCCATTCCACTTTTCCTACCGTGGACAACGTTCTTTTTCTCCACAGACTACCCATGGGTAGTCCAAAAGTCTGTTGAAAGAGGTGATTTTCAAAAGAGAAACACGTAAAGCCAACACATAGTTCAACAAGGTCGATGAGATTGCTGGTGGAATAGTGCTCCCCCACCAACTCTCAGGGATTCTCGCCAAACACCTCTCTAAACTCATGCACACAATTAGTTCAGCACATCTCAAACACTCGGGTGATCTTCTCAATTGCATTCGCAACATCAACATCAGAAACAAGAAACTCTCTTGCCTGGACGTAACTTCCCTATTCACCAAAGTATCTACTACACAAGCCATCGACCTCTTGCACAGGAAAATTGATGATTCACTTGACCTTTCTATTCCAGCCAGCGATTTCATCTACCTTGTTGAACTATGTGTTGGCTTTACGTGTTTCTCTTTTGATAATCACCTCTTTCAACAGACTTTTGGACTACCCATGGGTGTGCTACTTAGTGCCATGCTGGCGGAGGGAGTATGGAGGTGGTGAATGTATTCATATATTTTTGTGGACGTGTCAGCAGATGGGTCTATGAAAGATAAGGTGAATCATAAAATTGATGAGGGGAAAAAGGTGAGTGGTGCACTTGTCAGCATAGTTGCTGATCCCTGTGTTATATAGCATAGCATATAGTATCATCCATGTGCTTTAGATAGGAGATCCCTTTTAGGCCTGTGACTTTGTGTGACGTCAGGGATGCGCATGTGTACGTTCGTACCTCTGCCTCGGCCTCAGTCGGCGTTTTGACACAGGCTAGGACAGGCAGAGGCTGGGCTCCATTTCTCATCATCACAGTCTGACAATATATCGTTACCTTCCAACAAGTGTGTCTACCTTCAACCCTCGATATCTCCATTTAAGAACCCCTACGACACACTGAGGTGTCTGTGGAGAAAAAGAACGTTATCCATGGAAGGAAAAGTGGAATGGATGTGAGCATACAAATACCAACGATTTTATATGGGTGTGAAACATGGGTGATGAATATTGCAATGACTGGAGGCAGTGGGGAAGTCATGTCTGAGGGCAATGTGTGGTGGGAATATAATGTAGAGAATCCGTACTTTGGAAATTAGGAGGTGTGGGCTTACTAAAATTATTATCCAGAGAGCTGGGGAGGGGTTGTTGAGGTGATTCAGACACTCTGAGAGGATGAAACGAAATAGAATGACCTGGAGAGCATATAAATCTGTAATGGGAAGAAGGTGGAGTAGGGGTCGGCCTACGAAAGGAATGGGGTAAGGGAGGTTTTTGTGTTTACCTGGCTTGGACTTTCAGCAAGCATGTGTGAGCATGTTAGATAGGAGCGAGAGGAGACAAATGGTTTTTAGGACTTGACATGCTGTTAGAGTGTGAGCATGGTACCCTTTATGAACGGATTCAGGGAAATCGCAGGCCGGACTTGAGTCCTAGTGAGAAACGACCGATGTGTTTATAAAAGAATAAAAAGAACACATACCAAGATTATCACCAGAAGGCCTCATATGAGTGTGAATACCTGCAGCTTGTTTTGGAGTGGCGAGAAGACCCTGCACTTCATTTCTTTCATCAGAATCGAGAAAGTGTTGTATGCCTGGGTTCAATGCAAGAAGGGTGAGAGTGGATACACAATGGTCATCTGAGGGAAGAAGATGGTTGTGAGGGGAGGAGGACAATATGGAGGAGGTGGAAGAGGGGGTGTAGAAGAATGGTTGCATGTCTCCCCCACTCCACATACATACATACATACATATCGTGCTAACGTGTTCAGGCAGCACAGGGATGGTTTTTTCCTCTTGGGGTGTACCATGTGTTTTGAATAGTGATGAGTTGTGTATAATGGTGTGTTGTGTATAGTGACGTGCTGCATATAGTGATGCACTGTGTATAGCGATGTGCTGTGTATAGTGATATGCTGTTTAGTGTGGAGAGCTGGCAACTGACATGGCCAGCTAGGCCTGCCTGCTCAGGGTGCCACCTCCATCCCTCTCCCACACCTATGAGGCCGTGAGACCACCAACCACATCCTTGACAATACTCTCCTCCATCTCCATCCTTCTCCACCATAAACCACCCTTGGAATGTGCCTTCGCCCACATGGGTCATTTTCCCTGCAGCTCAGGTTTACCACACAGAGTGAGGTGTGGCAGAAGATGATACAGCTAGCCAGCCACAAAGCCTGGGAAACAGTGCACTTAACAACATATATATCATTTACCAAACTACTGCAGGCCAGGATTCGACCCTACGAACATTGTGCCACCTCCAGAGAGAACACAACATACCTTGAGATACCATTGGTACGAGTATCCTCGGATCAGGAGAAAAAACATGTAGCTCTGCAGCATGCGTGATCTCTGTAGGATCGCTGGCTCAAGTGGTAAGGA
>NC_091292.1:43694695-43754695 GCF_038502225.1 Cherax quadricarinatus
CCCCCTATGAGATTAGTTCTTTTTTATATATATTGTAAAATTTTAAGGAGAAATGGTAAGTAAAATAAGTAGCTAATTCAATCCTTGAAAAAAAATGGATGCTGAGAGCGAAGATTTATGCAGAAATATCTTTGCCTCAGTTGCTACAGCTGAGGCAAAGATACAAAGACTGGAGGAAGAAATGGATGTGCTGATGCAGGATATTAAGATGAGGTCCAAAAGGTGCAAGGTAACTGAAATGGGAACATCATCTGGCAGCGAGGGGACTGAAGGAGAGGTATTCATGAGACACAGAGGATAGACTAGCAATTATGCTAGTGAGCGAAATAATTAACCTGTTTCCATTTGGCAATCATACGAGAAGAGCAGTACTTCCATGGATGATCGATATGCTTCAACCTGTTTTGGACACGAAGATGACATAAAAATGTTGATTAATGAGCCTTATTTAATTGTAGAGGAGGAGGAGGAACTTACATGTAAATTTTATTATTGCTGTTCCTGGTAGTAAAAATATTAAAACCTTAATCTTTTTGTTCTTCTCCCCATTCTTCCTTTTCTTAACATCTTCTGGGATAAATAAGATACTTACAATTACGCACTTTATGGTGTTTAAGTCTCTGTTTATTTGCTGTAAAGCGCTATGTGTCGGAAATATTTTAGACATTTCACCTCCACCATTAGCAAAAATTATCTACATGGCTGCTGAAACTGAAGAGGAATTTAGCTAATGTACTCTGAATTAACCTCAGGAGCACCATAATCTCCAGACTGTAAAAATTATATACAAAAGACAGTGGAAAACAAGGTAATCAGTCCCTTAACAAAGGAGCAGGTGATGAATATCGTAGTCTTGAAGATTCTTTAAGACTACGGTGACAATCATCATTTGCTTCTAGTCTGACGGACTGTTTACCTCGTCCTCCTCTGTCTTTTGCCTACATTTCCATAGTCTTCAGATTATGTCCATGTACCGATAAAATAAAGCCACAGGATGGCGAAACGTCTACAAAAATAGAAACCTAGATGTTGCATATGTGTCTTAGGCATCATCTTGCCAATATTGTATATCACTGATACACTACATGAACTTTGGAGTTGAAGATTGGAGTCTCGAATGCAAGTTACCTTATTACACAATGTAGTAGTCCACTCTATGTAGTAACTCGACACACAAAAAAATGCGACGATATTTAATTAGCCGGAGTGAAGTTCAGCAAGTTCCTGTTAGCAACACACTCAAGGTCCTGCTAGCAACACACTCAAGGTCCTGCTAGCAACACACTCAAGGTCCTGCTAGCAACACACTCAAGGTCCTGCTAGCAACACACTCAAGGTCCTGCTAGCAACACACTCAAGGTCCTGCTAGCAACACACTCAAGGTCCTGCTAGCAACACACTCAAGATCCTGCAAGCAACACACTCAAGGTCCTGCTAGCAACACACTCAACGTCCTGCTAGCAATACACTCAAGTTCCTGCTAGCAACACACTCAAGATCCTGCTAGCAACACACTCAAGTTCCTGCTGGCAACACACTTAAGGTCCTGCTAGCAACACACTCAAGTTCCTGCTGGCAACACACTCAAGGTCCTGCTAGCAACACACTCAAGGTCCTGCTAGCAACACACTCAAGGTCCTGCTAACAACACACTCAAGGTCCTGCTAACAACACACTCAAGGTCCTGCTAGCAACACACTCAAGGTCCTGCTAGCAACACACTCAAGGTCCTGCTAGCAACACACTCAAGGTCCTGCTAGCAACACACTCAAGGTCCTGCTAACAACACACTCAAGGTCCTGCTAACAACACACTCAAGGTCCTGCTAGCAACACACTCAACGTCCTGCTAGCAACACACTCAAGGTTCTGCTAGCAACACACTCAAGGTCCTGCTAGCAACACGCTCAAGGTCCTGCAAGCAACACACTCAAGATCCTGCTAGCAACACACTCAACGTCCTGCTAGCAACACACTCAAGTTCCTGCTAGCAACACACTCAAGGTCCTGCTAGCAACACACTCAAGGTCCTGCTAGCAACACATTCAAGGTCCTGCAAGCAACACACTCAAGGTCATGCTAGGAACACGCTCAAGGTCCTGCTAGCAACACACTCAACGTCCTGCTAGCAACACACTCAACGTCCTGCAAGCAACACACTCAACGTCCTGCAAGCAACACACTTAAGGTCCTGCTAGCAACACACTCAAGGTCCTGCTAGCAACACACTCAACGTCCTGCAAGCAACACACTTAAGGTCCTGCTAGCAACACACTCAACGTCCTGCTAGCAACACACTCAAGATCCTGCTAGCAACACACTCAAGGTCCTGCTAGCAACACACTCAAGGTCCTGCTAGCAACACACTCAAGGTCCTGCTAGCAACACACTCAAGGTCCTGCTAGCAACACGCTCAGGGTCCTGCAAGCAACACACTCAAGGTCCTGCTAGCAACACACTCAATGTCCTGCTAGCAACACACTCAAGTTCCTGCTAGCAACACACTCAAGATCCTGCTAGCAACACACTCAAGGTCCTGCTAGCAACACATTCAAGTTCCTGCTAGCAACACACTCAAGGTCCTGCTAGCAACACACTCAAGGTCCTGCTAGCAACACACTCAAGGTCCTGCTAGCAACACACTCAAGGTCCTGCTAGCAACACACTCAAGGTCCTGCTAGCAACACACTCAAGGTCCTGCTAGCAACACACTCAAGGTCCTGCTAGCAACACACTCAAGATCCTGCTAGCAACACACTCAAGGTCCTGCTAGCAACACACTCAAGTTCCTGCTAGCAACACACTCAAGGTCCTGCTAGCAACACACTCAAGGTCCTGCTAGCAACACGCTCAAGGTCCTGCAAGCAACACACTCAAGGTCCTGCTAGCAACACACTCAACGTCCTGCTAGCAACACACTCAAGTTCCTGCTAACAACACACTCAAGGTCCTGCTAGCAACACACTCAACGTCCTGCAAGCAACACACTCAAGGTCCTGCTAGCAACACACTCAAGGTCCTGCTAGCAACACATTCAAGGTCCTGCAAGCAACACACTCAAGGTCCTGCTAGCAACACACTCAAGGTCCTGCTAGCAACACATTCAAGGTCCTGCAAGCAACACACTCAAGGTCATGCTAGCAACAGGCTCAAGGTCCTGCTAGCAACACACTCAACGTCCTGCTAGCAACACACTCAACGTCCTGCAAGCAACACACTTAAGGTCCTGCTAGCAACACGCTCAAGTTCCTGCTAGCAACACACTCAACGTCCTGCTAGCAACACACTCAACGTCCTGCTAGCAACACACTCAAGTTCCTGCTAACAACACACTCAAGGTCCTGCTAGCAACACATTCAAGGTCCTGCTAGCAACACACTCAAGGTCCTGCTAGCAACACACTCAAGGTCCTGCTAGCAACACACTGAAGTTCCTGCTAGCAACACACTCAAGTTCCTGCTAGCAACAATCCAAGGTCCTGCTAGCAACACACTCAAGGTCCCGTTAGCAACACACTCAAGGTCCCGTTAGCAACACACTCAAGGTCCCGTTAGCAACACACTCAAGGTCCTGCTAGCAACACATTCAACGTCTAGCTAGCAACACACTCAAGGTCCCGCTAGCAACACACTCAATTCTTATTAGGGAAATATGCGTCCACACTCCCCAGTCACAGCGTCCACAGTCCCCAGTCACAGCGTCCACAGTCCTCAGTCACAGCGTCCACAATCCCCAGCCACGGCGTCCACGTTCCCAGTCACAGCGTCCACAGTTCCCAGTCACAGCGTCTACAGTCGCCAGTCACAGAGTTCACTGTTCCCAGTCAAAGTCACTGTTCCCAGTCAGAGCGTCCACATTTCCCAGTCACAGTGTCCACACTCCCCAGTCACAGCGTCAACTGTTCCCAGTCACAACGTCCACAGTCCGCAGTCACAGCGTCCAGTCACAGAGTCCACAGCCACAAGGTCCACATTCCCAAGCCACAGCGTCCACATTCCCCAGCCACAGCGTCCACATTCCCAAGCCACAGCGTCCACATTCCCCAGCCACAGCGCCCACTGTTCCCAGTCACAGCGTCAACTGTTGCCAGTCACAACGTCCACAGTCCGCAGTCAGAGCGTCCAGTCACAGCGACCACAGCCACAAGTTCCACAGTCCCCAGCCACAGCGTCCACATTCCCCAGCCACAGCGTCCACATTCCCCAGCCACAGCGTCCACAGTCCCCAGCCACAGCGTCCACATTCCCCAGCCACAGCGCCCACTGTTCCCATTCACAGCGTCAACTGTTCCCAGTCACAACGTCCGCAGTATCCAGTCACAGTCTCCAGTCACAGCGTCCACAGCCACAAGGTCCATAGTCCCCAGCCAAAGCGTCCACAGTCCCCAGCCACAGCGTCCACAGTCCCCAGCCACAGCGTCCACAGTCCCTGGCCACAGCATCCACAATACTCGGCCATTACGTTACTGCTAACAATGTATGACGTTCATTGTATTAACATCAAAACAAATGACTGTAAAGATGTTAGGTTGCGCCTGCGTGAAGCTTCATCATCCACTGGAGCTTCCAACTTGCCATCTCTGAGCCTAGCCATCATCCTAGCCACTGGAGCTTCCAACTTGCCATCTCCGAGCCTAGCCATCATCCTAGCCACTGGAGCTTCCAACTTGCCAACTCCGAGCCTAGCCATCATCCTAGCCACTGGAGCTTCCAACTTGCCAACTCCGAGCCTAGCCATCATCCTAGCCACTGGAGCTTCCAACTTGCCATCTCCGAGCCTAGCCATCATCCTAGCCACTGGGGCTTCCAACTTGCCAACTCCGAGCCTAGCCATCATCCTAGCCACTGGAGCTTCCAACTTGCCAACTCCGAGCCTAGCCATCATCCTAGCCACTGGAGCTTCCAACTTGCCAACTCCGAGCCTAGCCATCATCCTAGCCACTGGAGCTTCCAACTTGCCATCTCTGAGCCTAGCCATCATCCTAGCCACTGGAGCTTCCAACTTGCCATCTCTGAGCATAGCCATCATCCTAGCCACTGGAGCTTCCAACTTGCCATCTCTGAGCCTAGCCATCATCCTAGCCACTGGAGCTTCCAACTTGCCAACTCCGAGCCTAGCCATCATCCTAGCCACTGGAGCTTCCAACTTGCCAACTCTGAGCCTAGCCATCATCCTAGCCACTGGAGCTTCCAACTTGCCAACTCTGAGCCTAGCCATCATCCTAGCCACTGGAGCTTCCAACTTGCCATCTCCGAGCTTAGCCATCATCCTAGCCACTGGAGCTTCCAGCTTGCCATCTCTGAGCCTAGCCATCATCCTAGCCACTGGAGCTTCCAACTTGCCATCTCCGAGCTTAGCCATCATCCTAGCCACTGGAGCTTCCAACTTGCCATCTCCGAGCTTAGCCATCATCCTAGCCACTGGAGCTTCCAACTTGCCATCTCTGAGCCTAGCCATCATCCTAGCCACTGGAGCTTCCAACTTGCAATCTCCGAGCTTAGCCATCATCCTAGCCACTGGAGCTTCCAACTTGCCATCTCTGAGCCTAGCCATCATCCTAGCCACTGGAGCTTCCAGCTTGCCATCTCTGAGCCTAGCCATCATCCTAGCCACTGGAGCTTCCAACTTGCCATCTCCGAGCCTAGCCATTATCCTAGCCACTGGAGCTTCCAACTTGCCATCTCCGAGCCTAGCCATCATCCTAGCCACTGGAGCTTCCAACTTGCCATCTCCGAGCTTAGCCATCATCCTAGCCACTGGAGCTTCCAACTTGCCATCTCTGAGCCTAGCCATCATCCTAGCCACTGGAGCTTCCAGCTTGCCATCTCTGAGCCTAGCCATCATCCTAGCCACTGGAGCTTCCAACTTGCCATCTCCGAGCCTAGCCATTATCCTAGCCACTGGAGCTTCCAACTTGCCATCTCCGAGCCTAGCCATCATCCTAGCCACTGGAGCTTCCAACTTGCCATCTCCGAGCCTAGCCATCATCCTAGCCACTGGAGCTTCCAACTTGCCATCTCTGAGCCTAGCCATCATCCTAGCCACTGGAGCTTCCAACTTGCCATCTCTGAGCCTAGCCATCATTCCAGCCACTGGAGCTTCCAACTTGCCATCTCTGAGCCTAGCCATCATCCTAGCCACTGGAGCTTCCAACTTGCCATCTCTGAGCCTAGCCATCATCCTAGCCACTGGAGCTTCCAACTTGCCATCTCCGAGCCTAGCCATCATCCTAGCCACTGGAGCTTCCAACTTGCCATCTCCGAGCCTAGCCATCATCCTAGCCACTGGAGCTTCCAACTTGCCATCTCCGAGCCTAGCCATCATCCTAGCCATTGGAGCTTCCAACTTGCCATCTCTGAGCCTAGCCATCATCCTAGCCACTGGAGCTTCCAGCTTGCCATCTCTGAGCCTAGCCATCATCCTAGCCACTGGAGCTTCCAACTTGCCATCTCTGAGCCTAGCCATCATCCTAGCCACTGGAGCTTCCAACTTGCCATCTCTGAGCCTAGCCATCATCCTAGCCACTGGAGCTTCCAACTTGCCATCTCCGAGCCTAGCCATCATCCTAGCCACTGGAGCTTCCAACTTGCCATATCCGAGCCTAGCCATCATCCTAGCCACTGGAGCTTCCAACTTGCCATCTCCGAGCCTAGCCATCATCCTAGCCACTGGAGCTTCCAACTTGCCATCTCCGAGCCTAGCCATCATCCTAGCCACTGGAGCTTCCAACTTGCCATCTCCGAGCCTAGCCATCATCCTAGCCACTGGAGCTTCCAACTTGCCATCTCCGAGCCTAGCCATCATCTTAGCCACTGGAGCTTCCAGCTTGCCATCTCTGAGCCTAGCCATCATCCTAGCCACTGGAGCTTCCAACTTGCCATCTCTGAGCCTAGCCATCATCCTAGCCACTGGAGCTTCCAACTTGCCATCTCTGAGCCTAGCCATCATCCTAGCCACTGGAGCTTCCAACTTGCCATCTCTGAGCATAGCCATCATCCTAGCCACTGGAGCTTCCAACTTGCCATCTTTGAGCCTAGCCATCATCCTAGCCACTGGAGCTTCCAACTTGCCATCTCTGAGCCTAGCCATCAACCTAGCCACTGGAACTTCCAACTTGCCATCTCTGAGCCTAGCCAACATCCTATCCACTGGAGCTTCCAACTTGCCATCTCTGAGCCTAGCCATCATCCTAGCCACTGGAGCTTCCACCTTGCCATCTCTGAGCCTAGCCATCATCCTAGCCACTGGAGCTTCCAACCTGCCATCTCTGAGCCTAGCCATCATCCTAGCCACTGGAGCTTCCAACTTTGTGATCTCTGAGCATAGCCATCATCCTAGCCACTGGAGCTTCCAACTTGCCATCTCTGAGCCTAGCCATCATCCTAGCCACTGGAGCTTCCAACTTGCCATCTCTGAGCCTAGCCATCATCCTAGCCACTGGAGCTTCCAACTTGCCATCTCTGAGCCTAGCCATCATCCTAGCCACTGGAGCTTCCAGCTTGCCATCTCTGAGCCTAGCCATCATCCTAGCCACTGGAGCTTCCAACTTGCCATCTCTGAGCCTAGCCATCATCCTAGCCACTGGAGCTTCCAACTTGCCATCTCTGAGCCTAGCCATCATCCTAGCCACTGGAGCTTCCAACTTGCCATCTCTGAGCCTAGCCATCATCCTAGCCACTGGAGCTTCCAACTTGCCATCTCTGAGCCTAGCCATCATCCTAGCCACTGGAGCTTCCAACTTGCCATCTCTGAGCCTAGCCATCATCCTAGCCACTGGAGCTTCCAACTTGCCATCTCTGAGCCTAGCCATCATCCTAGCAACTGCAGCTTCCAGCTTGCCTTCTCTGAGCCTAGCCATCATTCCAGCCACTGAAGCTTCCAACTTGCCATCTCTGAGCCTAGCCATCATCCTAGCCACTGGAGCTTCCAACTTGCCATCTCTGAGCCTAGCCATCGTCCTAGCCACTGGATCTTCCAACTTGCAATCTCTGAGCCTAGCCATCATCCTAGCCATTGGAGCTTCCAGCTTGCCATCTCTGAGCCTAGTCATCATCCAAGCCACTGAAGCTTTCAGCTTGCCATCTCTGAACCTAGCTATCATCCTAGCCATTGCAGCTTCAAGTTTCCCATCTCTGAACCTAGCCATCATCCTAGCCACTGGAGCTTCCAACTTGCCATCTCTGAACCTAGCCATTATCCTAGCAACTGGAGCTTCCAACTTGCCATCTCTGAGCCTAGCCATCATCCTAGCAACTGTAGCTTCCAGCTTGCCTTCGCTGAGCCTAGCCATCATTCCAGCCATTGAAGCTTCCAACTTGCCATCTCTGAGCCTAGCCATCATCCTAGCCACTGGAGCTTCCAACTTGCCATCTCTGAGCCTAGCCATCGTCCTAGCCACTGGATCTACCAACTTGCCATCTCTGAGCCTAACCATCATCCTAGCCACTGGAGCTTCCAACTTGCCATCTCTGAGCCTAGCCATCATCTTAGCCACTGGAGCTTCCAACTTGCCATCTTTGAACCTAGCCATCATTCCAGCCACTGGAGCTTCCAACTTGCCATCTCTGAGCCTAGCCATCATTCCAGCCACTGGAGCTTCCAACTTGCCATCTCTGAGCCTAGCCATCATCCTAGCCACTGGAGCTTCCAACTTGCCATCTCTGAGCCTAGCCATCATTCCAGCCACTGGAGCTTCCAACTTGCCATCTCTGAGCCTAGCCATCATTCCAGCCACTGGAGATTCCAGCTTGCCATCTCTGAGCCTAGCCATCGTCCTAGCCACTGGAGCTTCCAGCTTGCCATCTCCGAGCCTAGCCATCATCCGTGCCACTGGAGCTTCCAGCTTGCCATCTCTGAACCTAGCCATCATCCTAGCTATTGGAGCTTCCAGTTTGCCATCTCTGAGCCTAGCCATCATCCTAGCCATTGGAGCTTCCAGTTTGCCATCTCTGAGCATAGCCATCATCCTAGCCACTGGAGCTTCCAACTTGCCATATCTGAGCCTAGCCATCATCCTAGCAATCATCCTAGCCACTGGAGCTTCCAGTTTGCCATCTCTGAGCATAGCCATCATCCTAGCCACTGGAGCTTCCAACTTGATATCTCCGAGCCTAGCCATCATTCCAGCCACTGGAGCTTCCAGCTTGCAATCTCTGAGCCTAGCCATCATCCTAGCCACTGGAGCTTCCAACTTGCCATTTCCGTGCCTAGCCATCATCCTAGCCACTGGAGCTTCCAGCTTGCCATCTCTGAGCCTAGCCATCATCCTAGCCACTGGAGCTTCCAACTTGCCATCTCCGAGCCTAGCCATCATCCTAGCCACTGGAGCTTCCAGTTTGCCATCTATGAGCCTTGCCATCATCCTAGCAACTGGGGCTTCCAACTTGCCATCTCCGAGCCTAGCCATCATCCTAGCCACTAGAGCTTCCAGCTTGCAATATCTGAGCCTAGCCATCATCCTAGCCACTGGAGCTTCCAGCTTGCCATCTCTGAACCTAGCCATCATCCTAGCCACTAGAGCTTCCAGCTTGCAGTATCTGAGCCTAGCCATCATCCTAGCCACTGGAGCTTCCAGCTTGCCATCTCTGAGCCTAGCCATCATTCTAGCCACTGGAGCTTCCAACTTGCCATCTCCGAGCCTAGCCATTATCCTAGCCATTGGAGCTTCCAGTTTGTCATTTATGAGCCTAGCCATCATCCTAGCCACTGGAGCTTCCAGCTTGCAATCTCTGAGCCTAGCCATCATCCTAGCCACTGGAGCTTCCAGCTTGCCATCTCTGAACCTAGCCATCATCCTAGCCACTAGAGCTTCCAGCTTGCCATCTCTGAGCCTAGCCATCATCCTTGCCACTGGAGCTTCCAGCGTCCCATCTCTGAACCTAGCCATCATTCTAGCCACTGGAGCTTCCAGCTTGCCATCTCTGAGCCTAGCCATCATCCTAGCCATTGGAGCTTCCAGCGTGCCATCTCTGAGCCTAGCCATCATACTAGCTACTAGTGACTAGAGCTTCCAGCTTGCCATCTCTTAACCTAGCCATCATCCTAGCCATTGGAGCTTCCAGTTAGCCATCTCTGAACCTAGCCATCATCCTAGCCATTGGAGCTTCCAGTTTGCCATCTCTGAGCCTAGCCATCATGCTAACCACTGGGGCTTCCAACTTGCCATCTGTGAGCCTAGCCATCATCCTAGCCATTGGAGCTTCCAATTTGCCATCTCTGAGCCTAGCCATCATCCTAGCCACTGGAGCTTCCAGCTTGCCATCTCTGAGCCTAATCATCATCCAAGCCACTGAAGCTTTCAGCTTGCCATCTCTGAACCTAGCTATCATCCTAGCCATTGCAGCTTCCAGTTTGCCATCTCTGAGCCTAGCCATCATCCTAGCCACTGGAGCTTCCAACTTGCCATCTCTGAACCTAGCCATTATCCTAGCAACTGGAGCTTCCAACTTGCCATCTCTGAGCCTAGCCATCATCCTAGCAACTGCTGCTTCCAGCTTGCCTTCTCTGAGCCTAGCCATCATCCTAGCCACTGGAGGTTCCCAGCTTGGCATCTCTGAGGCTAGCCATCATCCAAGCCACTGGAGCTTCCAGCTTGCCATCTCTGAGCCTAGCCATCATCCTAGCAAGTGCAGCTTCCAGCTTGCCTTCTCTGAGCCTAGCCATCATCCTAGCCACTGGAGGTTCCAGCTTGCCATCTCTGAGCCTAGTCATCATTCTAGCCACCCCTGGAGCTTCCAGCTTGCCATCTCTGAGCCTAGCCGTCATCCTAGCCACCACTGGAGCTTCCAGCTTGCCATCTCTGAGCCTAGACATCATCCTAGCCACCACTGGAGCTTCCAGCTTGGCATCTCTGAGCCTAGCCATCATCCTAGCCACCAGTGGAGCTTCCAGCTTGCCGTCTCTGAGCCTAGCCATCATCCTAGCCACCACTGCAGCTTCCAGCTTGCCATCTTTGAGCCTAGCCATCATCCTAGCCACCACTGGAGCTTCCAGCTTGCCATATCTGAGCCTAGCCATCATCCTAGCCACCACTGGAGCTTCCATCTTGCTATCTCTGAGCCTAGCCATCATGCTAGCCACCACTGGAGCTTCCAGCTTGCCATCTCTGAGCCTAGCCATCATCCTAGCCACCACTGGAGCTTCCAGCTTGCTATCTCTGAGCCTAGCCATCATCCTAGCCACCACTGGAGCTTCCAATTTGCCATCTCTGAGCCTAGCCATCATCCTAGCCACTGGAGCTTCCAGCTTACCATCTCTGAGCCTAATCATCATCCAAGCCACTGAAGCTTTCAGCTTGCCATCTCTGAACCTAGCTATCATCCTAGCCATTGCAGCTTCCAGTTTGCCATCTCTGAGCCTAGGCATCATCCTAGCCACTGGAGCTTCCAACTTGCCATCTCTGAACCTAGCTATTATCCTAGCAATTGGAGCTTCCAACTTGCCATCTCTGAGCCTAGCCATCATCCTAGCAACTGCAGCTTCCAGCTTGCCTTCTCTGAGCCTAGCCATCATCCTAGCCACTGGAGGTTCCCAGCTTGGCATCTCTGTGGCTAGCCATCATCCTAGCCACTGGAGCTTCCAGCTTGCCATCTCTGAGCCTAGCCATCATCCTAGCAACTGCAGCTTCCAGCTTGCCTTCTCTGAGCCTAGCCATCATCCTAGCCACTGGAGGTTCCCATCTTGGCATCTCTGAGGCTAGCCATCATCCTAGCCACTGGAGCTTCCAGCTTGCCATCTCTGAGCCTAGTCATCATCCTAGACACCACTGGAGCTTCCAGCTTGCCATCTCTGAGCCTAGTCATCATCCTAGCCACCACTGGAGCTTCCAGCTTGCCATCTCTGAGCCTAGCCGTCATCCTAGCCACCACTGGAGCTTCCAGCTTGCCATCTCTGAGCCTAGACATCATCCTAGCCACCACTGGAGCTTCCAGCTTGGCATCTCTGAGCCTAGCCATCATCCTAGCCACCAGTGGAGCTTCCAGCTTGCCGTCTTTGAGCCTAGCCATCATCCTAGCCAACACTGGAACTTCCAGCTTGCCATCTTTGAGCCTAGCCATCATCCTAGCCACCACTGGAGCTTCCAGCTTGCCATATCTGAGCCTAGCCATCATCCTAGCCACCACTGGAGCTTCCAGTTTGGCATCTCTGAGCCTAGCCTCATCCTAGCCACCAGTGGAGCTTCCAGCTTGCCGTCTCTGAGCCTAGCCATCATCCTAGCCACCACTGGAGCTTCCAGCTTGCCATCTCTGAGCCAAGCCATCATCCTAGCCACCACTGGAGCTTCCAGCTTGCCATCTCTGAGCCTAGCCATCATCCTAGCCACCACTGGAGCTTCCAGCTTGCCATCTCTGAGCCTAGTCATCATCCTAGCGACAAGTGTTTCTTCTTCAACTCCACTAGACAGTATTTTACCAAGGAATCATTTAGTTCTTCATATATTTAAAAATCCGGGAAGCCAATGCTTAGTCTCTGATGATTAGTTTCATTCCATAAATTTTACGAGGTTGTCACTAATAATGATTTACCATCACTTTCCCAAAATTTATGTCTCTGAATAATCTAGGTGCGTAAAATTTCTGGTAAAATGAATATATTTCCCAATGAAAGTATTTAAAATTTAGGGGGGGGGGGGGGGGTGTTGGGTTCAAAATATAAGTATTTTTTTCCGTAGTTGTATAAAACATTTTCTAGAAGAAATTATATTTTAATAATTCTACACACTAAAGAAAATGTGATTGTTATTTATTTCAGAGATATGTTTGAAATGAGAACTTTCAAAACTAGGGAAATAGTGGCAATGGCGACACTTCTCGAATCTCTTGTTCTCTCTCACATGTAATACTGCTCAGTGTTGACGGCCCCGTTCAGGGCATGAGAAATATCAGAGCTGGAGCAGATATAGAGGTCATTCAATGTCCACAAAGGGCCAAAAAAAATATAAATTACTAAGAACACCTTAAAGTCTTAAATATGTACTCACTGTAGCGGAGGAGAGAGAGATGTATGATAATATATACGTACAAAGTACTTGAGAACCTTGTCCCAAATCTGCGCACTGCCATAACAATGAAAGATGTGTGAGGAATGAAAGATATGGGAGGAAGTGAAAAATAAATCCAGTGAAATGCAGCAGTACAGTGGGCACAATAAGGGAACATTGTATCAATATCCGTGGCCCCAGACGTATCAGCATCTTACAAGGAGACATCAGAAACACTGCTGGGATAAGTGAAGAAGTTTTCAAGAGGAAACTAGACAAGTATCTTTACCAGGTGCCAGATCAACCAGGCTGTGATGAATATGTGGATCAGGAGACCCCCAGTAGTAACAGCCTGGTTGATCAGGCAAGCATCAGATGAACCTGGCCCTGGCCGGGCTTTAGGTGTAGAAAAAACTCTCGGAACTCATTAAATCTATATCAAAGGTATGTAATGATACAGTTTTAAATAGTGATCTACAGTCTTGTAAAAGACTTTATTTTTGTCATTTCGGAAAAAAATGTTTTTAGCTGCAGGTTAACTGCACAGCTACCCACAGAGAACAAGCTAAGCTATTACAACTACCCATAGAGAACAAGGTAAGCTATTACAACTACACACAGAGAACAAGCTAAGCTATTACAACTACCCACAGAGAACAAGCTAAGCTATTACAACTACCCATAGAGAACAAGGTAAGCTATTACAACTACACACAGAGAACAAGCTAAGCTATTACAACTACCCACAGAGAACAAGCTAAGCTATTACAGCTACCCACAGAGAACAAGGTAAGCTATTACAACTACCCACAGAGAACAAGCTAAGCTATTACAACTACCCACAGAGCTATTACACTACCCACAGAGAACAAGCTAAGCTATTACAACTACCCACAGAGAACAACAAGCTATTACAACTACCCACAGAGAACAAGCTAAGCTATTACAGCTACCCACAGAGAACAAGCTAAGCTATTACAACTACCCACAGAGAACAAGCTAAGCTATTACAACTACCCACAGAGAACAAGCTAAGCTATTACAACTACCCACAGAGAACAAGCTAAGCTATTACAGCTACCCACAGAGAACAAGCTAAGCTATTACAACTACCCACAGAGAACAAGCTAAGCTATTACAGCTACCCACAGAGAAAAAGCTAAGCTATTACAACTACCCACAGAGAACAAGCTAAGCTATTACAACTACCCACAGAGAACAAGCTAAGCTATTACAACTACCCACAGAGAACAAGCTAAGCTATTACAACTACCCACAGAGAACAAGCTAAGCTATTACAACTACCCACAGAGAACTAGCTAAGCTATTACAACTACCCACAGAGAACAAGCTCAGCTATTACAACTACCCACAGAGAACAAGCTCAGCTATTACAACTACCCACAGAGAACAAGCTAAGCTATTACAGCTATTACAGCTACCCACAGAGAACAAGCTAAGCTATTACAACTACCCACAGAGAACAAGCTAAGCTATTACAGCTAACCACAGAGAACAAGCTCAGCTATTACAACTACCCACAGAGAACAAGCTAAGCTATTACAGCTACCCACAGAGAACAAGCTAAGCTATTACAGCTACCCACAGAGAACAAGCTCAGCTATTACAACTACCCACAGAGAACAAGCTAAGCTATTACAGCTACCCACAGAGAACAAGCTAAGCTATTACAGCTACCCACAGAGAACAAGCTAAGCTATTACAACTACCCACAGAGAACAAATTAAGAACTAAAATATAAAGATTCACCCGTGTTAAATGTTTGAAACCGAACAGAAAAATTCTTAAGGTATCATATTTATTCTAATTAACTAATTTTCTCAATAAAATAAGCAAATAAATACGATAAAGGCCCAAATATAAAGAAACGAAGTGTGGCATGCTTCAAGTATATTACAATTTATTTGGCTTATGTCACACTGCCATATAGGCTGCCTGGTAGGTAAGACACATAAGCAACAGTTAGGCAACTTTATTCCGAAACGTTTCGCCTACACAGTAGGCTTCTTCAGTCGAATACTTTCTGTATTCGATTGAAGAAGCCTACTGTCTAGGCGAAACGTTTCGGAATAAAGTTGCCTAACTGTTGCTTATGTGTCTTACCTACCAACCTGTCGGTATTGTATACCATTTTGATGTTCATATAGGCTGCCTCCTAACCACCGAACCAGTACCTTTGTTCATCGGCCAACCACAGGAAAACCCGCGGAGCTGTGCAGCGATGTGGTTCACTTGTGACACCAGTTTTAGCAGACTTTTCTAGGCTGCTGGTCACTCATGGTGCTCTGTGTCTAACACTCGCAATTTGCCTCTTTTAACCACCGTATGTTATGCTTGCTCTTACATTATTGTACATAGTGTAAATAGTGTACATATTGTAAATACCAGCTTGCTTCTTTGAGGAAGGAAATACAAGTCATATTATCGTCCACTATATTTTGCTTGTTCCACAAGACGGCCAAAATGCAGATGTGATTTACACAGATTTCGCAATGGCGTTTGATATATGCGATCACAGAGTGATAGCGCACAAAATGAGGGCCATGGGCATTACGGGGAAGGTAGGCAGATGGATTTTCGGGTTCCTAACACACAGAATGCAAAAAGTAATGGTGAAAACGGCACGTTCCAGCATCAGCGAGGTCAAAAGCTCAGTGCCCCTTGGTACTGTCCTGGCACCTCTGCTGTTTCTCATTCTCATAGCAGACAGATAAAAACACCCGTCACACTTTTGCATCAACATATGCAGATGACACTAAAATAAGCATGAAAGTCACTACGGTAGAAGACACTGAAAAAGTACAGGAAGACATAAGCAAGGTTTTCCAGTGGGCAGTGGAGAACAACATGACGTTCAATGGTGATAAGTTCCAGCTGCTTAGGTATGGAAAGAATGAAGAACTCGAAAGGCACACTATATACAAAATTCAAGAGGGTCACCAAATAGAACGAAAGGAACACGAAAAAAAATGAGAATAATTATGTCAGCTGACCTTTCTTTTAAGGAACATAAGACAAAGATCACGTCAGTCAGGCAGATGACGAGGAGGGTATTGAGAACTTTCAACACAAGGGAAATAATGCCAATGGTGACACTTTAAATCGCTAGTGTTCCCTCATTTAGAATATTGCTAAGTGCTGACGGCCCCGTTCAAAGCAGGAGAAATATCAGAGCTGGAACAAATACAGAAATCGTTAACGGCTCACATTGAGCCAGTAAAGCACCTAAATTACTGGGAACGAATTCAAGTCTTGAACATGTACTTATTAGAGAGGAGGAGAGAGAGAAACATGACAATAAATACCTGGAAAGTAATCGAAGGCTTGGTCCCAAATCTGCACACGGCAATAACAACTCATTGGAGTGAGAGATATGGGAGGAAGTGTAAAATGAACCCAGTGAGGAGCAGGGGTGCGGTGGGCACAATGAGGGAACACTGTATCAACATTCGGAGCTCCAGACTATTCAACATCTTACCAGAAGATATCAGAAACACGGCTGGAACAAGTGTAGAAGCCTTCAAGAGGAAACTGGACAAGTATCTTCACCAGGAGCCAGATCAACCAGGCTGTGATGGATATGTGGGGCAGCGGGCCTCCAGCAGCAACAGCCTGGTTGACCAGGCAAGCACCAGACGAGCCTGGCCCATGGCCGGGCTCCGAGAGTAGTGAAACTCTCGAAAGAAACTATTCAAAGGTATATCAAAGGTAAGCTGTGCAGGCCATAATACACCTGTATTCGTAATACGAATCTTCAGAGCAAAATACACTTTCATTGAAAGTTTCCGACACTGAAACCAGTATCACCCTTACTGTGTTTCGAACTTGAGGGTTTCGAACCTACTACGCCAAATAATACAACGAACCTTCCTCTGGGATACAATCACAAACATTAGAAGTTTGTAACCGTCAAAAATAAACATTCTGAAGTTGTCGTATGAAAAATAGGTCTTTAATATTTTGTTTTAAATAAAATTGGGGATTTTGAACGAAGGTTCAATGACCTAATCTTTTCTTTGTGTTCGGATCACCAGCGTGGAAATTTGGAAGCCGATCAAAAAACGTATTTTCAATTTAACACATAAAAAACCCTCTTATTTACAAAATTTGCAGATTTGAACCCACACAATTCTAATGATTCGACTCTACCTTTTAAGATACACCAACGTAGGAAATTTCAAGTCTGTCTGAAGAAGAATACTCAAGTTATAGCAGAGATACAAACATAAGAACATAAGAACATAATAAAGAAGGAACACTGCAACAGGCCTACTGACCCATGCGGAGCAGGTCCAAGTCCTCCCCCCCGGATTAACCCAATGACCACCCCCCTGGGTTAGCCCAATGACCCACCCAGTCTGGTCATCCCCACTCAAGGATGGAGCACTGTACCAGACCCAGCAGCACAAGCTAGTCAAGTCCAACTCACACCCACCCACACCCACTCATGTATTTATCTAACCTATTTTTAAAACTACACAACGTTTTAGCCTGTATAACTGTACTCGGGAGTTTGTTCCACTCATCCACAACTCTATTACCAACCCAGTGCTTTCCTATATCCTTCCTGAATCTGAATTTTTCCAACTTGAAGCCATTGCTGCGAGTCCTGTCTTGGCTGGAAATTTTCAGCACAAACAGGAGGTGAAGCGCCCACCAACCACGTTAAGTATATCTTGAATAAGGAGACACCCAAGTTGTCTGTGGGAGAGAATATTTAGAAGCCAGTGTATCAGATTTGTAGTGTCGTAGTTAAAGAGTAAGTAAGAGAAAGAGAGAGGAGAGAGAGAGAGAGAGAGAGAGAGAGAGAGAGAGAGAGAGAGAGAGTAGAGAGAGAGAGAGAGAGAAGAGAGAGAGAGAGAGAGAGAGAGAGGAGAGAGAGAGAGAGAGAGAGAGAGAGAGAGAGAGAGAGAGATTGAGAGAGAGAGAGAGAGAGAGAGAGAGAGAGAGAGAGAGAGAGAGAGAGAGAGAGAGAGAGAGAGAGAGATGATGTTTACACAATTACCGCCTCCACTTTCTGGGCTCAAACCCGAATGTCCCCTAATGATAATAATAATAATAATAATAATAATAATAATAATAATAATAATAATAATAATAATAATAATAATAATAATAATAATAATAATAATAATAATAATAATAATAATAATAATAAAAATAATAATAATAATAATAATAATAATAATAATAATAATAATAATAATAAAAAAAAAATAATAATAATAATAATAATAATAATAATAATAATAATAATAATAATAATAATAATAATAATAATAATAATAATAATAATAATAATAATAATAATAATAACAATAATAATTATAGTAAAATGACTGTAGACAGTAAATCTACCCACCGGTTTCAAATACTTCCCACTAGTGAGTTACTGACATAGGCCTAGTTTCAAGGTTGACCGGTAGATGGCAGGGCTTCCCTAGGTCTATCCTGAAGGCCTATCCTCGATCTCACTTCGCACTCACCTGACAATCCGTCAAGACATACCATCCTCAGAGGTCAGCTCCCTGGCGACCCTCAACACCTGCATAAGTAGCCATTAACAGAGTAAATCCATGCTAGTCTACGCTGTTTAACTAATTTCCCATGCTACCTATTCTACCAAAAAATACAACATAACAGTGGTTTTTACATAATAATGATAATAACAAAAAACAACAATAATAATAATAACAGAATAATAATAATAATAATAATAATAATAATAATAATAATAATAATAATAATGATAATAATAATAATAATAATAATAATAATAATAATAATAATAATAATAATAATAATAATAATAATAATAATAATAATAATAATAATAATCACACATTTATTGATGCTTGTGAATTATTTAATCCCCCTGGAAGGCAGTGTAATTAAACTTTGTAACAAACTTCCTTGTACCGAGCACCAGCAAGGTCCAGCCTATAAGGCATAATATAAATGTTTATGGTAGGCCACCGCCCAGTGAGGTAGACACATACATGCTCACACGATGTTGAGAGACACCTTGTAAAGGTCCTTCATCTTCCTTTACACGCATTTCAAAAACATTTAAGGCATAATATTGATTTTGAGGCGACAGTTTGAGTGTGCATCAGCTGAGCAACACAGCATATTAAAGCTCTTTTTAGTGGTTATTTGAGAAGCTTCACGGCTGCGTTCTGTTATTTCCAAAAACCTACACTTACGATATATGCATGTACCTGGAGGTTACCTGGAGGTTATTCCGGGGATCAACGCCCCCGCGGCCCGGTCCATGACCAGGCCTCCCGATGGATCAGGGCCTGATCAACCAGGCTGTTACTGCTGGCCGCACGCAGTCCGACGTACGAGCCACAGCCCGGCTGATCCGGCACCGACTTTAGGTATCTGTCCAGCTCTCTCTTGAAGGCAGCCAGGGGTTTATTGGCAATTCCCCTAATGCTTGATGGGAGGCTGTTGAACAGTTTTGGGCCCCGGACACTTATGGTGTTTTCTCTTAGTGTACCAATGGCGCCCCTACTTTTTATTGGCGGCATTTTGCATCGCCTGCCCAGTCTTTTACTTTCGTAGGGAGTGATTTCTGTGTGCAGATTTGGGACCATTCCTTCCAAGATTTTCCAAGTGTAGATTATGATATATCTCTCCCTCCTGCGTTCCAACGAGTACAAGTCAAGTGCTTCCAAGCGTTCCCAGTAGTTAAGGTGCTTGACAGAACTTATACGTGCAGTAAAGGACCTGTGTACACTCTATAGATCTGCGATTTCACCTGCTTTGTATGGAGATGTTAATGTACAGCAGTATTCCAGCCTAGAGAGAACAAGTGATTTGAAAAGGATCATCATGGGCTTGGCATCTCTCGTTTTGAAAGTTCTCATTATCCATCCTATCATTTTCTTTGCACGTGCGATCGTGGCACTGTTGTGATCCTTGAAAGTGAGATCCTCAGACATTACTACTCCCAGGTCCCTTACATTATTTTTCCGCTCTATTGTATGGCCGGAGTCAGTAGTATACTCTGTTCTAGTTATTATCTCCTCCAGTTTTCCATAACGGAGTAGTTGGAATTTGTCCTCATTGAACATCATATTGTTTACCGTTGCCCACTGGAAAACTTTGTTTATATCTTCTTGGAGGTTAACCGCGTCCTCAGCAGATGACAGCCTCATGCAGATCCTAGTATCATCCGCAAAGGATGATACGGTGCTGTGGTGTATATCTCTGTTTATGTCTGATATGAGGATAAGGAATAAGATGGGGGCGAGTACTGTGCCTTGTGGAACAGAGCTCTTCACTATGGCAGCCTCCGATTTAACTCTGTTGACCACGAGCACGAGGGTGTGAGTTTCTCACGCTCGCCTCCTAATACGGTGGGTGTGAGGGGTGTGAGTGCTCTACACTCACCTCCTGATACAGTAGGCATATTGGTGAGAGTTTCCCACACCTCCCTCCTGACGTGGCTGGTTTCGGGAGGAAATCCTATCACAACTAACTCCTGATAAGGTGTGGGCAGGGGCATGCAGATCTCTCAGCAGCTAACTCAAGTCAATGACCAGGAATTCCCAACCCTCGAAGCCTCAACCAGGCGTCAAGGTCAAGAACCTCCTGCACCTCAACGAAGAAACGAGCTCCAAATACCTTCCTCCTGACAAGATGGGTGAGAGGGCATAAGCATCCCCAAATCTGCCTTCAAAAGGGTGGATGCAGGGGCGTCAGTCCTCCACATCTGCCTCCTGGAAGATGTTTGTGAATCTTCTGTACCCACTTAGGGCTCTGGTGGCCTGGTGGTTAACGCTCTCGCTTCACACGGTGAGGGCCTGGGTTCGATTCCCAGCCAGAGTAGAAACATTGGACGTGTTTCTTTCCACCTGTTGTCTATGTTCCCCATCAGTAAAATGGGTACCTGGGTGTTAGTCGACTGGTGTGGGTCGCATCCTGGGACACTGACCTAAGGAGGCCTGGTCAAAGACCGGGCCGCGGGGGCGTTGACCCCCGGAACTCTCTCCAGATAACTCCAGATAACTCTCTAACCTCCTGACAACATGCATGGGCATGTTTTATCTTTTAAATCTCCCACATCAGCCTCCTGACAAGGCAGGTGTAGTGACACGAGTCCTCCACATCAGCCTCCTGACAAGGCAGGTGTGGGGACACGAGTCCCCCACATCAGCCTCCTGACAAGGCAGGTGTGGGGGCACGACTTCCCCAAACCAGCCTCCTTTCAAGGTAGGTGCAGCCCGCACCTGCTTCCTAACAAGGCAGGTGTGGGGACATGAGCCCCCACACCTTCCTCCTGGCAAGACAGGTGTGGAGACTCAAGTCCCCTATAGCAGACTCTTGACAAGACAGGTGCGAGGACATGAGCCCACCACACCTGCCTCCTGACAAGACAGGTGTGAGGACATGAGCCCACCACACCTGCCTCCTGACAAGACAGGTACAAGGACATGAGCCCACCACACCTGCCTCCTGACAAGACAGGTACACGGACATGAGCCCTCCACACCTGCCTCCTGACAAGACAGGTACAAGGACATGAGCCAACCACACTTGCCTCCTGACAAGACAGGTGCAAGGACATGAGCCCACCACACCTGCCTCCTGACAAGACAGGTACAAGGACATGAGCCCACCACACCTGCCTCCTGACAAGACAGGTGCAAGGACATGAGCCCACCACACCTGCCTCCTGACAAGACAGGTGTGAGGACATGAGCCCACCACACCTGCCTCCTGACAAGACAGGTGCAAGGACATGAGCCCACCACACCTGCCTCCTGACAAGACAGGTACAAGGACATGAGCCCACCACACCTGCCTCCTGACAAGACAGGTACAAGGACATGAGCCCACCACACCTGCCTCCTGACAAGACAGGTGCAAGGACATGAGCCCACCACACTGCCTCCTGACAAGACAGGTGTGAGGACATGAGCCCACCACACCTGCCTCCTGACAAGACAGGTGCAAGGACATGAGCCCACCACACCTGCCTCCTGACAAGACAGGTGTGAGGACATGAGCCCACCACACTTGCCTCCTGACAAGACAGGTGTGAGGACATGAGCCCTCCACACCTGCCTCCTGACAAGACAGGTGTGAGGACATGAGCCCACCACATCTGCCTCCTGACAAGACAGGTGTGAGGACATGAACCCTCCACACCTGCCTCCTGACAAGACAGGTATAAGGACATGAGCCCACCACACCTGCCTCCTGACAAGACAGGTACAAGGACATGAGCCCTCCACACCTGCCTCCTGACAAGACAGGTACAAGGACATGAGCCCACCACACCTGCCTCCTGACAAGACAGGTGTGAGGACATGAGCCCACCACACCTGCCTCCTGACAAGACAGGTGCAAGGACATGAGCCCTCCACACCTGCCTCCTGACAAGACAGGTGCAAGGACATGAGCCCACCACACCTGCCTCCTGACAAGACAGGTGCAAGGACATGAGCCCTCCACACCTGCCTCCTGACAAGACAGGTGCAAGGAAAAAAAATCTTGAAACCATCTGAAAAACTACTATTATTATTACATTTATGAGCAGGAAGCGCTAAACCCGTACGGACCAGACAGCTTGTGGAGGGGGGGGGGGGAAGTAAAGGCATTCAGTCTCGATAAAATGAATTGGAACACAGGTAGAGTTCCTTGGATCAAGAGCCCCTCCCCAGCTTCAAAGTCTTCCTTGAAGGGAGAAGAACAACTGAAGAAAAGAAATTTTCGTTATTATTTTTTTTTTTACTTTTAAAACTTAAGAGAAGTAAAATATATTTAGGCAGTGTACGGTAATTCTCGTAGTAGTAGTAGTAGTAATAATAATAATAATAATAATAATAATAATAATAATAATAATAATAATAATAATAATAATAATATTATTATTATTATTATTATTATTATTATTATTATTATTATTATTATTATTATTATTATTATTATTATTATTGTTGTTGTTGTTATTAATTAATTAATAAATAAAGGACTCATTATGAATAAAGTCAATAGTGTGTCACTGATTACTTGTATTACTTGTGTAGTATAGATAAATAATCCCAGGTATGTTAAAGATAGGCTCCCTGACTAACTGTGTAGGCTCCCTGGCTAGCTGTGACGTCACGAGCCCCTTAGAGGCTAGCTAGAGGCATCTCTCTCAGATACCGGCTAGGCATAGATTTATCAAGGCAAGGCCTGTGCTACCTTTCAACACTCTCATAATATAAGTTACCAAACCGTCCAAGTGTGTATTCGTTTTCATCTGACATCTCCTTAATTAAACACCCACCGGACAATAAAAACAAATTTAAACGCTGTTATTTAAGGGTGTGAAATGCATTCAGACGTCCATACGTACCACATAAGATATGTTGCTATGGGAATCCTGACACTGTTGTAAACAAATATATCGTAAATGAAATATTTGGTTGGCATCACAGAGCTTGTCCTTCCTTGCTTAGAATCCACCTGCGTTCTTCCCCTTCTTAGATATATAAGTCTTAGATATGTATGTCTTAAATATGTAAGTCTTAGATATGTATGTCTTAGATATAAATATGTCTTAGATACGTATATCTTAGATATGTATGTCTTAGATATGTATGTTTTAGATATGTATAACTTAGATATGTATGTGTTAGATACGTATATCTTATATAAGTCTTAGATATATATACCTTAGATATATATGTCTCAGATATGTCTATCTTAACATTAATTTCCAAAATAG
This sequence comes from Cherax quadricarinatus, assembly GCF_038502225.1. Taxonomy (NCBI): domain Eukaryota; kingdom Metazoa; phylum Arthropoda; class Malacostraca; order Decapoda; family Parastacidae; genus Cherax; species Cherax quadricarinatus. Next base: position 43,718,424 of record NC_091292.1, read on the forward strand.
CTCTGTCTCCTCTGTACTGAAAACTGGCTTAGGACTGTAGCCTTCGGCATGTATAATTAATTACTTTAAGGTCGTGAGGAAACTATGCAGCCTCAGATTCTCCTGTTACTGTAATGCTGTACAGGTTATGAAGGAATGTGTCAAACTGTTCCTTACTAGCCACGATGGCCTCCTGATGATTACTTTCATTTTGTATCAGAAGCTCATAAATTTTCAAGGCCTTTCGTTGATTGCAGAGGAGCCAAGATTCATTATCTTCTGTTTCTGATCCTCTCCATATATTGCCAGCATCTTTCTCCTTCTCCAACAGTGAGTTTTTTTTTACTCTGGTTGTTACTTCAGCATTAAGTGATCAAGATTGTTTTATAGAGTCTAAATGTTTTCAGCATTCTTCCTAATGGAGCTAATGGCCGACTTGCCAACAATAAATGGACGCCCAAACACAGGCAGCTCCTCGCAGGCATCGCAACGATTTAAAATCTCCAGCTTTCTCTGAAGTGTTAGAGAAGAAGTCTTGGGTTTCTTCGGTGGGTCAGGGACAGGTTACATGACTTGGTAGCATGCTAAGAAACTTTATGAATTAAATACATGGACATAATGTCTTTGTATCGTATTGATAAAGCCACTGGATAGCGAAACATCGACAAAATAATGATACCTCGATGTTGCACAAGCATCTAATTCTTCATAAAGAAGTCATAATGATGCCTGCTTGGGCAAATACCCAGGAAATATCTTGCAATGATACCGAGACGTGAACACTACAGATAACAAAGCAAGACTCTTGTTATGACGGTGTGTTGCGTCACTCACACAAAGATCCAAGCAAAGTGCCATGTGCATTGCGCACAGCGATCACCAGCCACCTATTCCCGATCACAGAAGAGCGAATTTCAACCGCATATAGCTAAATCCTTGTAGAAATAAGGTCGTCGCATGTAAGTACGAATCCGCATAGAGGGAGGAAAACTTGGCCTTTTAAGTACGGAAAGAAACATTAGGTTCAGTTTATATTCCACTGTAAGCTATGCCAAACAAACGATTTAAAATAAGCAACTTAAATTTTATTTGACTAACAGGAAAATGTTCAAGACATAGGAAAAATAACAACGATTTGAAAAAAATATTAGAAATACCGGCTAGAAATCCGGTAAATTAGAGTTCCACCTAGGAATAACGCTCTAAGATACTATATAGTGACCACTTGTTTGTTTAATGGGATGGGAAGCTTAACTCACGTAAGCTAACAGAAACTTAGTAATGGGTTTGTAGCACATGTAATCTAGCTGATTGTTTGCCACGGGAATACAGTATCAGATCCAGCAGGTGCTCTACCACCAGTGTAAGGCAACGAGAAGGCAGCAGTTATTTATTAACTGCTAACAGTTATTCAGTAACTCAGCGGGTTGGTTGATCATTGAGTAGTTATGGGGGAAATAAATAGTAACATTATATTGAATCATAACGCTAAACACATCCGGGTCATACTTTGTTATCTAACAAAACCTCGCGTCAAGAGATATTTTCTTGTTTTCTAACGTCGAGACCCCCCACAACTCCCCCCCCACAACTCCCCCCCACAGCTCCCCCCACCTCATCTGAGAGCCGTAACGTGTTGCAAGATATTCTTATGGTGAAAAAAAGGCACAACGTCAGACTGCCATTGTACAAAGCTATTTGTGGAAGAAGAAAAACAATACGTGTTCCGGGGGCGTTGACCCCCGGTACACCCTCCAGGTATACTCCAGGTGTGCAGAGGAATATTTAACAACAAAATATCTTTCAGATTCAAGCCTTTTACGCTCGAACCAAGTCTTATATTAAAAGTCAAAGAATCATTCTACATGACTTGTGGTAAAGACAATATTTGTCGGGAAACTTGATTGGGATAAAAGGTGAGAATTCTCTGTGTATATAATGCCTTTCTAACAGTCCGCCAGGTTATACCCTCGTTTATTTAGTCTATTCAAACCAGACTTGTTTCAATCAAAGGGCGACCCGTGAAAACTTTACTGCTTATCTAAATGAATGCAAGAGGCATATGAGTAAGGCTGGCTATAAATTTCTAATGCAGATAAACGGAAAAAAAAATCGGTTGCACATGTGTCTTACTTATCATGCCGGTTACTTCAATATAATAACAAAGTAACTCTTTACACAACCTAGAAGCAAAATCCGAATCTCACACTGAGATACCAACTCTGAAACTTAATGCAAGAAAACCAGTGTCAAAATTTAAGATCTAACACAGCCAAGTAACAGTAATTCAAACTTTCCCTTTACCAATATATACCAACACTTTATTTTCAAGCCGCTCAGAAGTTGAATTTTCATATTGTCTAATTGAAAAATACTCTATAATTGTTGTAATACAGCTGAGAAATCGGAACTTATACCATCCAAAATCAAACGAAAGCTTTTTCCCAGCAGGACATCTGAATGCTGAAGATTTTCCCAGAAGGACGTCTGAATGCTGAAGATTTTCCCAGCAGGACGTCTGAATGCTGAAGATTTTCCCAGCAGGACGTCTGAATGCTGAAGATTTTCCCAGCCGAACGTCTGAATGCTGAAGATTTTCCCAGCAGGACGTCTGAATGCTGAAGATTTTCCCAGCCGGACGTCTGAATGCTGAAGATTTTCCCAGCAAGACGTCTGAATGCTGAAGATTTTCCCAGCCGGACGTCTGAATGCTAAAGATTTTCCCAGCAGGACGTCTGAATGCTGAAAATTTTCCCAGCAGGACGTCTGAATTCTGAAGATTTTCCCAGCCGGACGTCTGAATGCTGAAGATTTTCCCAGCACGACGTCTGAATGCTGAAGATTTTCCCAGCAGGACGTCTGAATGCTGAAGATTTTCCCAGCAGGAAGTCTGAATGCTGAAGATTTTCCCAGCAGGACGTCTGAATGCTGAAGATTTTCCCAGCCGGACGTCTGAATGCTGAAGATTTTCCCAGCCGGACGTCTGAATGCTGAAGATTTTCCCAGCGGGACGTCTGAATGCTGAAGATTTTACCAGCAGGACGTCTGAATGCTGAAGATTTTCCCAGCCGGACGTCTGAGTGCTGAAGATTTTCCCAGCCGGACGTCTGAATCCTGAAGATTTTCCCAGCAGGACGTCTGAATGCTGAAGATTTTCCCAGCCAGACGTCTGAATGCTTAAGATTTTCCCAGCAGGACGTCTGAATGCTGAAGATTTTCCCAGTCGGACGTCTGAATGTTGAAGATTTTCCCAGCCGGACGACTGAATGCTGAAGATTTTCCCAGCCGGACGTCTGAATGCTGAAGATTTTCCCAGTAGGACGTCTGAATGCTGAAGATTTTCCCAGCAGGACGTCTGAATGTTGAAGATTTTCCCAGCAGGACGACTGAATGCTGAAGATTTTCCCAGCAGGACGTCTGAATGCTGAAGATTTTCCCAGCCGGACGACTGAATGCTGAAGATTTTCCCAGCAGGACGTCTGAATGCTGAAGATTTTCCCAGCCGGACGACTGAATGCTGAAGATTTTCCCAGCAGGACGTCTGAATGCTGAAGATTTTCCCAGCCGGACGACTGAATGCTGAAGATTTTCCCAGCAGGACGACTGAATGCTGAAGATTTTCCCAGCAGGAAGTCTGAATGCTGAAGATTTTCCCAGCCGGACATCTGAATGCTGAAGATTTTCCCAGTAGGACGTCTGAATGCTGAAGATTTTCCCAGCAGGACGTCTGAATGCTGAAGATTTTCCCAGCAGGACGTCTGAATGCTGAAGATTTTCCCAGCAGGACGTCTGAATGCTGAAGATTTTCCCAGCCGGACGTCTGAATGCTGAAGATTTTCCCAGTCGGACGTCTGAATGCTGAAGATTTTCCCAGCAGGACGTCTGAATGCTGAAGATTTTCCCAGCAGGACGTCTGAATGCTGAAGATTTTCCCAGCAGGACGTCTGAATGCTGAAGATTTTCCCAGCAGGACGTCTGAATGCTGAAGATTTTCCCAGCAGGACGTCTGAATGCTGAAGATTTTCCCAGCAAGACGTCTGAATGCTGAAGATTTTCTCAGCCGGACGACTGAACGCTGAAGATTTTCCCAGCCGGACGACTGAATGCTACAGATTTTCCCAGCAGGATGTCTGAATGCTGAAGATTTTCCCAGCAGGACGTCTGAATGCTGAAGATTTTCCCAGCAAGACGTCTGAATGCTGAAGATTTTCCCAGCAGGACGTCTGAATGCTGAAGATTTTCCCAGCCGGACGACTGAATGCTGAAGATTTTCCCAGCCGGACGACTGAATGCTGAAGATTTTCCCAGCAGGACGTCTGAATGCTGAAGATTTTCCCAGTAGGACGTCTGAATGCTGAAGATTTTCTCAGCAGGACGTCTGAATGTTGAAGATTTTCCCAGCCGGACGACTGAATGCTGAAGATTTTCCCAGCCGGACGACTGAATGCTGAAGATTTTCCCAGCAGGACGTCTGAATGCTTTAGATTTTCCCAGCAGGACGCCTGAATGCTGAAGATTTTCCCAGCCGGACTACTGAATGCTGAAGATTTTCCCAGCAGGACGTCTGAATGCTGAAGATTTTCCCAGCCGGACGACTGAATGCTGAAGATTTTCCCAGCAGGATGTCTGAATGCTGAAGATTCTCCCAGCCGGACGTCTGAATGCTGAAGATTTTCCCAGCAGGACGTCTGAATGCTGAAGATTTTCCCAGCAGGACGTCTGAATGCTGAAGATTTTCCCAGCAGGACATTTGAATGCTGAAGATTTTCCCAGCAGGACGTATGAATGCTGAAGATTTTCCCAGCCGGACGTCTGAATGCTGAAGATTTTCCCAGCAGGACGTCTGAATGCTGAAGATTTTCCCAGCAGGACGACTGAATGCTGAAGATTTTCCCAGCCGGACGTCTGAATGCTGAAGATTTTCCCAGCAGGACGTCTGAATGCTGAAGATTTTCCCAGCCGGACGTCTGAATGCTGAAGATTTTCCCAGGAGGACGTCTGAATTCTGAAGATTTTCCCAGCAGGACGTCTGAATGTTGAAGATTTTCCCAGCCGGACGTCTGAATGCTGAAGATTTTCCCAGCCGGACGACTGAATGCTGAAGATTTTCCCAGCCGGACGTCTGAATGCTGAAGATTTTCCCAGCAGGACGTCTGAATGCTGAAGATTTTCCCAGCAGGACGTCTGAATGCTGAAGATTTTCCCAGCAGGACGTCTGAATGCTGAAGATTTTCCCAGCCGGACGTCTGAATGCTGAAGATTTTCCCAGCCGGACGTCTGAATGCTGAAGATTTTCCCAGCAGGACGTCTGAATGCTGAAGATTTTCCCAGCCGGACGTCTGAATGCTGAAGATTTTCCCAGGAGGACGTCTGAATTCTGAAGATTTTCCCAGCAGGACGTCTGAATGTTGAAGATTTTCCCAGCCGGACGTCTGAATGCTGAAGATTTTCCCAGCCGGACGACTGAATGCTGAAGATTTTCCCAGCCGGACGTCTGAATGCTGAAGATTTTCCCAGCAGGACGTCTGAATGCTGAAGATTTTCCCAGCAGGACGTCTGAATGCTGAAGATTTTCCCAGCAGGACGTCTGAATGCTGAAGATTTTCCCAGCCGGACGTCTGAATGCTGAAGATTTTCCCAGCCGGACGTCTGAATGCTGAAGATTTTCCCAGCAGGACGTCTGAATGCTGAAGATTTTCCCAGCCGGACGTCTGAATGCTGAAGATTTTCCCAGTAGGACGTCTGAATGCTGAAGATTTTCCCAGCCGGACGTCTGAATGCTGAAGATTTTCCCAGCCGGACGTCTGAATGCTGAAGATTTTCCCAGCAGGACGTCTGAATGCTGAAGATTTTCCCAGCCGGACGTCTGAATGCTGAAGATTTTCCCAGCAGGACGTCTGAATGCTGAAGATTTTCCCAGCAGGACGTCTGAATGCTGAAGATTTTCCCAGCCGAACGTCTGAATGCTGAAGATTTTCCCAGCAGGACGTCTGAATGCTGAAGATTTTCCCAGCCGGACGTCTGAATGCTGAAGATTTTCCCAGCAAGACGTCTGAATGCTGAAGATTTTCCCAGCCGGACGTCTGAATGCTAAAGATTTTCCCAGCAGGACGTCTGAATGCTGAAAATTTTCCCAGCAGGACGTCTGAATTCTGAAGATTTTCCCAGCCGGACGTCTGAATGCTGAAGATTTTCCCAGCAGGACGTCTGAATGCTGAAGATTTTCCCAGCAGGACGTCTGAATGCTGAAGATTTTCCCAGCCGGACGTCTGAATGCTGAAGATTTTATCAGTCGGACGTCTGAATGCTGAAGATTTTCCCAGCAGGACGTCTGAATGCTGAAGATTTTCCCAGTCGGACGTCTGAATGCTGAAGATTTTCCCAGAAGGACGTCTGAATGCTGAAGATTTTCCCAGCAGGACGTCTGAATGCTGAAGATTTTCCCAGCAGGACGACTGAATGCTGAAGATTTTCCCAGCCCGACGACTGAATGCTGAAGATTTTCCCAGCAGGACGTCTGAATGCTGAAGATTTTCCCAGCCGGACGTCTGAATGCTGAAGATTTTCCCAGTCGGACGTCTGAATGCTGAAGATTTTCCCAGCAGGACGTCTGAATGCTGAAGATTTTCCCAGCAGGACGTCTGAATGTTGAAGATTTTCCCAGCAGGACGACTGAATGCTGAAGATTTTCCCAGCCGGACGACTGAATGCTGAAGATTTTCCCAGCAGGACGTCTGAATGCTGAAGATTTTCCCAGCCGGACGACTGAATGCTGAAGATTTTCCCAGCAGGACGTCTGAATGCTGAAGATTTTCCCAGCCGGACGACTGAATGCTGAAGATTTTCCCAGCAGGACGACTGAATGCTGAAGATTTTCCCAGCAGGACGTCTGAATGCTGAAGATTTTCCCAGCCGGACATCTGAATGCTGAAGATTTTCCCAGCAGGACGTCTGAATGCTGAAGATTTTCCCAGCAGGACGTCTGAATGCTGAAGATTTTCCCAGCAGGACGTCTGAATGCTGAAGATTTTCCCAGCAGGACGTCTGAATGCTGAAGATTTTCCCAGCCGGACGTCTGAATGCTGAAGATTTTCCCAGTCGGACGTCTGAATGCTGAAGATTTTCCCAGCAGGACGTCTGAATGCTGAAGATTTTCCCAGCAGGACGTCTGAATGCTGAAGATTTTCCCAGCAGGACGTCTGAATGCTGAAGATTTTCCCAGCCGGACGTCTGAATGCTGAAGATTTTCCCAGCAGGACGTCTGAATGCTGAAGATTTTCCCAGCAAGACGTCTGAATGCTGAAGATTTTCTCAGCCGGACGACTGAACGCTGAAGATTTTCCCAGCCGGACGACTGAATGCTACAGATTTTCCCAGCCGGATGTCTGAATGCTGAAGATTTTCCCAGCAGGACGTCTGAATGCTGAAGATTTTCCCAGCAAGACGTCTGAATGCTGAAGATTTTCCCAGCCGGACGTCTGAATGCTGAAGATTTTCCCAGTCGGACGTCTGAATGCTGAAGATTTTCCCAGCAGGACGTCTGAATGCTGAAGATTTTCCCAGCAGGACGTCTGAATGCTGAAGATTTTCCCAGCAGGACGTCTGAATGCTGAAGATTTTCCCAGCCGGACGTCTGAATGCTGAAGATTTTCCCAGCAGGACGTCTGAATGCTGAAGATTTTCCCAGCAGGACGTCTGAATGCTGAAGATTTTCCCAGTCGGACGTCTGAATGCTGAAGATTTTCCCAGCAGGACGTCTGAATGCTGAAGATTTTCCCAGCAGGACGTCTGAATGCTGAAGATTTTCCCAGCAGGACGTCTGAATGCTGAAGATTTTCCCAGCCGGACGTCTGAATGCTGAAGATTTTCCCAGCAGGACGTCTGAATGCTGAAGATTTTCCCAGCAAGACGTCTGAATGCTGAAGATTTTCTCAGCCGGACGACTGAACGCTGAAGATTTTCCCAGCCGGACGACTGAATGCTACAGATTTTCCCAGCAGGATGTCTGAATGCTGAAGATTTTCCCAGCAGGACGTCTGAATGCTGAAGATTTTCCCAGCAAGACGTCTGAATGCTGAAGATTTTCCCAGCAGGACGTCTGAATGCTGAAGATTTTCCCAGCCGGACGACTGAATGCTGAAGATTTTCCCAGCCGGACGACTGAATGCTGAAGATTTTCCCAGCAGGACGTCTGAATGCTGAAGATTTTCCCAGTAGGACGTCTGAATGCTGAAGATTTTCTCAGCAGGACGTCTGAATGTTGAAGATTTTCCCAGCCGGACGACTGAATGCTGAAGATTTTCCCAGCCGGACGACTGAATGCTGAAGATTTTCCCAGCAGGACGTCTGAATGCTTTAGATTTTCCCAGCAGGACGCCTGAATGCTGAAGATTTTCCCAGCCGGACTACTGAATGCTGAAGATTTTCCCAGCAGGACGTCTGAATGCTGAAGATTTTCCCAGCCGGACGACTGAATGCTGAAGATTTTCCCAGCAGGATGTCTGAATGCTGAAGATTCTCCACGCCGGACGTCTGAATGCTGAAGATTTTCCCAGCAGGACGTCTGAATGCTGAAGATTTTCCCAGCAGGACGTCTGAATGCTGAAGATTTTCCCAGCAGGACATTTGAATGCTGAAGATTTTCCCAGCAGGACGTATGAATGCTGAAGATTTTCCCAGCCGGACGTCTGAATGCTGAAGATTTTCCCAGCAGGACGTCTGAATGCTGAAGATTTTCCCAGCAGGACGACTGAATGCTGAAGATTTTCCCAGCCGGACGTCTGAATGCTGAAGATTTTCCCAGCAGGACGTCTGAATGCTGAAGATTTTCCCAGCCGGACGTCTGAATGCTGAAGATTTTCCCAGGAGGACGTCTGAATTCTGAAGATTTTCCCAGCAGGACGTCTGAATGTTGAAGATTTTCCCAGCCGGACGTCTGAATGCTGAAGATTTTCCCAGCCGGACGACTGAATGCTGAAGATTTTCCCAGCCGGACGTCTGAATACTGAAGATTTTCCCAGCAGGACGTCTGAATGCTGAAGATTTTCCCAGCAGGACGTCTGAATGCTGAAGATTTTCCCAGCCGGACGTCTGAATGCTGAAGATTTTCCCAGCCGGACGTCTGAATGCTGAAGATTTTCCCAGCAGGACGTCTGAATGCTGAAGATTTTCCCAGCCGGACGTCTGAATGCTGAAGATTTTCCCAGGAGGACGTCTGAATTCTGAAGATTTTCCCAGCAGGACGTCTGAATGTTGAAGATTTTCCCAGCCGGACGTCTGAATGCTGAAGATTTTCCCAGCCGGACGACTGAATGCTGAAGATTTTCCCAGCCGGACGTCTGAATGCTGAAGATTTTCCCAGCAGGACGTCTGAATGCTGAAGATTTTCCCAGCAGGACGTCTGAATGCTGAAGATTTTCCTAGCAGGACGTCTGAATGCTGAAGATTTTCCCAGCCGGACGTCTGAATGCTGAAGATTTTCCCAGCCGGACGTCTGAATGCTGAAGATTTTCCCAGCAGGACGTCTGAATGCTGAAGATTTTCCCAGCCGGACGTCTGAATGCTGAAGATTTTCCCAGCCGGACGTCTGAATGCTGAAGATTTTCCCAGCGGGACGTCTGAATGCTGAAGATTTTACCAGCAGGACGTCTGAATGCTGAAGATTTTCCCAGCCGGACGTCTGAGTGCTGAAGATTTTCCCAGCCGGACGTCTGAATCCTGAAGATTTTCCCAGCAGGACGTCTGAATGCTGAAGATTTTCCCAGCCAGACGTCTGAATGCTTAAGATTTTCCCAGCAGGACGTCTGAATGCTGAAGATTTTCCCAGACGGACGTCTGAATGTTGAAGATTTTCCCAGCCGGACGACTGAATGCTGAAGATTTTCCCAGCCGGACGTCTGAATGCTGAAGATTTTCCCAGTAGGACGTCTGAATGCTGAAGATTTTCCCAGCAGGACGTCTGAATGTTGAAGATTTTCCCAGCAGGACGACTGAATGCTGAAGATTTTCCCAGCAGGACGTCTGAATGCTGAAGATTTTCCCAGCCGGACGACTGAATGCTGAAGATTTTCCCAGCAGGACGTCTGAATGCTGAAGATTTTCCCAGCCGGACGACTGAATGCTGAAGATTTTCCCAGCAGGACGTCTGAATGCTGAAGATTTTCCCAGCCGGACGACTGAATGCTGAAGATTTTCCCAGCAGGACGACTGAATGCTGAAGATTTTCCCAGCAGGAAGTCTGAATGCTGAAGATTTTCCCAGCCGGACATCTGAATGCTGAAGATTTTCCCAGTAGGACGTCTGAATGCTGAAGATTTTCCCAGCAGGACGTCTGAATGCTGAAGATTTTCCCAGCAGGACGTCTGAATGCTGAAGATTTTCCCAGCAGGACGTCTGAATGCTGAAGATTTTCCCAGCCGGACGTCTGAATGCTGAAGATTTTCCCAGTCGGACGTCTGAATGCTGAAGATTTTCCCAGCAGGACGTCTGAATGCTGAAGATTTTCCCAGCAGGACGTCTGAATGCTGAAGATTTTCCCAGCAGGACGTCTGAATGCTGAAGATTTTCCCAGCCGGACGTCTGAATGCTGAAGATTTTCCCAGCAGGACGTCTGAATGCTGAAGATTTTCCCAGCAAGACGTCTGAATGCTGAAGATTTTCTCAGCCGGACGACTGAACGCTGAAGATTTTCCCAGCCGGACGACTGAATGCTACAGATTTTCCCAGCAGGATGTCTGAATGCTGAAGATTTTCCCAGCAGGACGTCTGAATGCTGAAGATTTTCCCAGCAAGACGTCTGAATGCTGAAGATTTTCCCAGCAGGACGTCTGAATGCTGAAGATTTTCCCAGCCGGACGACTGAATGCTGAAGATTTTCCCAGCCGGACGACTGAATGCTGAAGATTTTCCCAGCAGGACGTCTGAATGCTGAAGATTTTCCCAGTAGGACGTCTGAATGCTGAAGATTTTCTCAGCAGGACGTCTGAATGTTGAAGATTTTCCCAGCCGGACGACTGAATGCTGAAGATTTTCCCAGCCGGACGACTGAATGCTGAAGATTTTCCCAGCAGGACGTCTGAATGCTTTAGATTTTCCCAGCAGGACGCCTGAATGCTGAAGATTTTCCCAGCCGGACTACTGAATGCTGAAGATTTTCCCAGCAGGACGTCTGAATGCTGAAGATTTTCCCAGCCGGACGACTGAATGCTGAAGATTTTCCCAGCAGGATGTCTGAATGCTGAAGATTCTCCCAGCCGGACGTCTGAATGCTGAAGATTTTCCCAGCAGGACGTCTGAATGCTGAAGATTTTCCCAGCAGGACGTCTGAATGCTGAAGATTTTCCCAGCAGGACATTTGAATGCTGAAGATTTTCCCAGCAGGACGTATGAATGCTGAAGATTTTCCCAGCCGGACGTCTGAATGCTGAAGATTTTCCCAGCAGGACGTCTGAATGCTGAAGATTTTCCCAGCAGGACGACTGAATGCTGAAGATTTTCCCAGCCGGACGTCTGAATGCTGAAGATTTTCCCAGCAGGACGTCTGAATGCTGAAGATTTTCCCAGCCGGACGTCTGAATGCTGAAGATTTTCCCAGGAGGACGTCTGAATTCTGAAGATTTTCCCAGCAGGACGTCTGAATGTTGAAGATTTTCCCAGCCGGACGTCTGAATGCTGAAGATTTTCCCAGCCGGACGACTGAATGCTGAAGATTTTCCCAGCCGGACGTCTGAATGCTGAAGATTTTCCCAGCAGGACGTCTGAATGCTGAAGATTTTCCCAGCAGGACGTCTGAATGCTGAAGATTTTCCCAGCAGGACGTCTGAATGCTGAAGATTTTCCCAGCCGGACGTCTGAATGCTGAAGATTTTCCCAGCCGGACGTCTGAATGCTGAAGATTTTCCCAGCAGGACGTCTGAATGCTGAAGATTTTCCCAGCCGGACGTCTGAATGCTGAAGATTTTCCCAGGAGGACGTCTGAATTCTGAAGATTTTCCCAGCAGGACGTCTGAATGTTGAAGATTTTCCCAGCCGGACGTCTGAATGCTGAAGATTTTCCCAGCCGGACGACTGAATGCTGAAGATTTTCCCAGCCGGACGTCTGAATGCTGAAGATTTTCCCAGCAGGACGTCTGAATGCTGAAGATTTTCCCAGCAGGACGTCTGAATGCTGAAGATTTTCCCAGCAGGACGTCTGAATGCTGAAGATTTTCCCAGCCGGACGTCTGAATGCTGAAGATTTTCCCAGCCGGACGTCTGAATGCTGAAGATTTTCCCAGCAGGACGTCTGAATGCTGAAGATTTTCCCAGCCGGACGTCTGAATGCTGAAGATTTTCCCAGTAGGACGTCTGAATGCTGAAGATTTTCCCAGCCGGACGTCTGAATGCTGAAGATTTTCCCAGCCGGACGTCTGAATGCTGAAGATTTTCCCAGCAGGACGTCTGAATGCTGAAGATTTTCCCAGCCGGACGTCTGAATGCTGAAGATTTTCCCAGCAGGACGTCTGAATGCTGAAGATTTTCCCAGCAGGACGTCTGAATGCTGAAGATTTTCCCAGCCGAACGTCTGAATGCTGAAGATTTTCCCAGCAGGACGTCTGAATGCTGAAGATTTTCCCAGCCGGACGTCTGAATGCTGAAGATTTTCCCAGCAAGACGTCTGAATGCTGAAGATTTTCCCAGCCGGACGTCTGAATGCTAAAGATTTTCCCAGCAGGACGTCTGAATGCTGAAAATTTTCCCAGCAGGACGTCTGAATTCTGAAGATTTTCCCAGCCGGACGTCTGAATGCTGAAGATTTTCCCAGCAGGACGTCTGAATGCTGAAGATTTTCCCAGCAGGACGTCTGAATGCTGAAGATTTTCCCAGCCGGACGTCTGAATGCTGAAGATTTTATCAGTCGGACGTCTGAATGCTGAAGATTTTCCCAGCAGGACGTCTGAATGCTGAAGATTTTCCCAGTCGGACGTCTGAATGCTGAAGATTTTCCCAGAAGGACGTCTGAATGCTGAAGATTTTCCCAGCAGGACGTCTGAATGCTGAAGATTTTCCCAGCAGGACGACTGAATGCTGAAGATTTTCCCAGCAGGACGTCTGAATGCTGAAGATTTTCCCAGCCGGACGTCTGAATGCTGAAGATTTTCCCAGTCGGACGTCTGAATGCTGAAGATTTTCCCAGCAGGACGTCTGAATGCTGAAGATTTTCCCAGCAGGACGTCTGAATGTTGAAGATTTTCCCAGCAGGACGACTGAATGCTGAAGATTTTCCCAGCCGGACGACTGAATGCTGAAGATTTTCCCAGCAGGACGTCTGAATGCTGAAGATTTTCCCAGCCGGACGACTGAATGCTGAAGATTTTCCCAGCAGGACGTCTGAATGCTGAAGATTTTCCCAGCCGGACGACTGAATGCTGAAGATTTTCCCAGCAGGACGACTGAATGCTGAAGATTTTCCCAGCAGGACGTCTGAATGCTGAAGATTTTCCCAGCCGGACGTCTGAATGCTGAAGATTTTCCCAGCAGGACGTCTGAATGCTGAAGATTTTCCCAGCAGGACGTCTGAATGCTGAAGATTTTCCCAGCAGGACGTCTGAATGCTGAAGATTTTCCCAGCAGGACGTCTGAATGCTGAAGATTTTCCCAGCCGGACGTCTGAATGCTGAAGATTTTCCCAGTCGGACGTCTGAATGCTGAAGATTTTCCCAGCAGGACGTCTGAATGCTGAAGATTTTCCCAGCAGGACGTCTGAATGCTGAAGATTTTCCCAGCAGGACGTCTGAATGCTGAAGATTTTCCCAGCCGGACGTCTGAATGCTGAAGATTTTCCCAGCAGGACGTCTGAATGCTGAAGATTTTCCCAGCAAGACGTCTGAATGCTGAAGATTTTCTCAGCCGGACGACTGAACGCTGAAGATTTTCCCAGCCGGACGACTGAATGCTACAAATTTTCCCAGCAGGATGTCTGAATGCTGAAGATTTTCCCAGCAGGACGTCTGAATGCTGAAGATTTTCCCAGCAAGACGTCTGAATGCTGAAGATTTTCCCAGCAGGACGTCTGAATGCTGAAGATTTTCCCAGCCGGACGACTGAATGCTGAAGATTTTCCCAGCCGGACGACTGAATGCTGAAGATTTTCCCAGCAGGACGTCTGAATGCTGAAGATTTTCCCAGTAGGACGTCTGAATGCTGAAGATTTTCTCAGCAGGACGTCTGAATGTTGAAGATTTTCCCAGCGGACGACTGAATGCTGAAGATTTTCCCAGCCGGACGACTGAATGCTGAAGATTTTCCCAGCAGGACGTCTGAATGCTTTAGATTTTCCCAGCAGGACGCCTGAATGCTGAAGATTTTCCCAGCCGGACTACTGAATGCTGAAGATTTTCCCAGCAGGACGTCTGAATGCTGAAGATTTTCCCAGCCGGACGACTGAATGCTGAAGATTTTCCCAGCAGGATGTCTGAATGCTGAAGATTCTCCCAGCCGGACGTCTGAATGCTGAAGATTTTCCCAGCAGGACGTCTGAATGCTGAAGATTTTCCCAGCAGGACGTCTGAATGCTGAAGATTTTCCCAGCAGGACATTTGAATGCTGAAGATTTTCCCAGCAGGACGTATGAATGCTGAAGATTTTCCCAGCCGGACGTCTGAATGCTGAAGATTTTCCCAGCAGGACGTCTGAATGCTGAAGATTTTCCCAGCAGGACGACTGAATGCTGAAGATTTTCCCAGCCGGACGTCTGAATGCTGAAGATTTTCCCAGCAGGACGTCTGAATGCTGAAGATTTTCCCAGCCGGACGTCTGAATGCTGAAGATTTTCCCAGGAGGACGTCTGAATTCTGAAGATTTTCCCAGCAGGACGTCTGAATGTTGAAGATTTTCCCAGCCGGACGTCTGAATGCTGAAGATTTTCCCAGCCGGACGACTGAATGCTGAAGATTTTCCCAGCCGGACGTCTGAATACTGAAGATTTTCCCAGCAGGACGTCTGAATGCTGAAGATTTTCCCAGCAGGACGTCTGAATGCTGAAGATTTTCCCAGCCGGACGTCTGAATGCTGAAGATTTTCCCAGCCGGACGTCTGAATGCTGAAGATTTTCCCAGCAGGACGTCTGAATGCTGAAGATTTTCCCAGCCGGACGTCTGAATGCTGAAGATTTTCCCAGGAGGACGTCTGAATTCTGAAGATTTTCCCAGCAGGACGTCTGAATGTTGAAGATTTTCCCAGCCGGACGTCTGAATGCTGAAGATTTTCCCAGCCGGACGACTGAATGCTGAAGATTTTCCCAGCCGGACGTCTGAATGCTGAAGATTTTCCCAGCAGGACGTCTGAATGCTGAAGATTTTCCCAGCAGGACGTCTGAATGCTGAAGATTTTCCCAGCAGGACGTCTGAATGCTGAAGATTTTCCCAGCCGGACGTCTGAATGCTGAAGATTTTCCCAGCCGGACGTCTGAATGCTGAAGATTTTCCCAGCAGGACGTCTGAATGCTGAAGATTTTCCCAGCCGGACGTCTGAATGCTGAAGATTTTCCCAGTAGGACGTCTGAATGCTGAAGATTTTCCCAGCCGGACGTCTGAATGCTGAAGATTTTCCCAGCCGGACGTCTGAATGCTGAAGATTTTCCCAGCAGGACGTCTGAATGCTGAAGATTTTCCCAGCCGGACGTCTGAATGCTGAAGATTTTCCCAGCAGGACGTCTGAATGCTGAAGATTTTCCCAGCAGGACGTCTGAATGCTGAAGATTTTCCCAGCCGTACGTCTGAATGCTGAAGATTTTCCCAGCAGGACGTCTGAATGCTGAAGATTTTCCCAGCCGGACGTCTGAATGCTGAAGATTTTCCCAGCAAGACGTCTGAATGCTGAAGATTTTCCCAGCCGGACGTCTGAATGCTAAAGATTTTCCCAGCAGGACGTCTGAATGCTGAAAATTTTCCCAGCAGGACGTCTGAATTCTGAAGATTTTCCCAGCCGGACGTCTGAATGCTGAAGATTTTCCCAGCAGGACGTCTGAATGCTGAAGATTTTCCCAGCCGGACGTCTGAATGCTGAAGATTTTCCCAGCAGGACGTCTGAATGCTGAAGATTTTCCCAGCAGGAAGTCTGAATGCTGAAGATTTTCCCAGCAGGACGTCTGAATGCTGAAGATTTTCCCAGCCGGACGTCTGAATGCTGAAGATTTTCCCAGCCGGACGTCTGAATGCTGAAGATTTTCCCAGCAGGACGTCTGAATGCTGAAGATTTTACCAGCAGGACGTCTGAATGCTGAAGATTTTCCCAGCCGGACGTATGAATGCTGAAGATTTTCCCAGCCGGACGTCTGAATGCTGAAGATTTTCCCAGCAGGACGTCTGAATGCTGAAGATTTTCACAGCCAGACGTCTGAATGCTAAAGATTTTCCCAGCAGGACGTCTGAATGCTGAAGATTTTCCCAGCAGGACGTCTGAATGCTGAAGATTTTCCCAGCAGGACGTCTGAATGTTGAAGATTTTCACAGCCGGACTTCTGAATGCTGAAGATTTTCCCAGCAGGACGTCTGAATGCTGAAGATTTTCCTAGCAAGACGTCTGAATGCTGAAGATTTTCCCAGCCGGACGACTGAATGCTGAAGATTTTCCCAGCAGGACGACTGAATGCTGAAGATTTTCCTAGCAGGACGTCTGAATGCTGAAGATTTTCCCAGCCGGACGACTGAATGCTGAAGATTTTCCCAGCAGGACGACTGAATGCTGAAGATTTTCCCAGCCGGACGTCTGAATGCTGAAGATTTTCCCAGCAGGACGTCTGAATGCTGAAGATTTTCCCAGCCGGACGACTGAATGCTGAAGATTTTCCCAGCAGGACGTCTGAATGCTGAAGATTTTCCCAGCCGGACGTCTGAATGCTGAAGATTTTCCCAGCAAGACGTCTGAATGCTGAAGATCTTCCCAGTAGGACGTCTGAATGCTGAAGATTTTCCCAGCAAGACGTCTGAATGCTGAAGATTTTCCCAGCAGGACGTCTGAATGCTGAAGATTTTCCCAGCCGGACGTCTGAATGCTGAAGATTTTCCCAGACGGACGACTGAATGCTGAAGATTTTCCCAGCCGGACGACTGAATGCTGAAGATTTTCCCAGCAGGACGTCTGAATGCTGAAGATTTTCCCAGCCGGACGTCTGAATGCTGAAGATTTTCCCAGTCGGACGTCTGAATGCTGAAGATTTTCCCAGCAGGACGTCTGAATGCTGAAGATTTTCCCAGTCGGACGTCTGAATGCTGAAGATTTTCCCAGCCGGACGTCTGAATGCTGAAGATTTTCCCAGCAGGACGTCTGAATGCTGAAGATTTTCCCAGCAGGACGACTGAATGCTGAAGGTTTTCCCAGCCGGACGTCTGAATGCTGAAGATTTTCCCAGACGGACGACTGAATGCTGAAGATTTTCCCAGCCGGACGACTGAATGCTGAAGATTTTCCCAGCAGGACGTCTGAATGCTGAAGATTTTCCCAGACGGACGTCTGAATGCTGAAGATTTTATCAGTCGGACGTCTGAATGCTGAAGATTTTCCCAGCAGGACGTCTGAATGCTGAAGATTTTCCCAGTCGGACGTCTGAATGCTGAAGATTTTCCCAGAAGGACGTCTGAATGCTGAAGATTTTCCCAGCAGGACGTCTGAATGCTGAAGATTTTCCCAGCAGGACGACTGAATGCTGAAGATTTTCCCAGCCGGACGACTGAATGCTGAAGATTTTCCCAGCAGGACGTCTGAATGCTGAAGATTTTCCCAGCCGGACGTCTGAATGCTGAAGATTTTCCCAGTCGGACGTCTGAATGCTGAAGATTTTCCCAGCAGGACGTCTGAATGCTGAAGATTTTCCCAGCAGGACGTCTGAATGCTGAAGATTTTCCCAGCAGGACGACTGAATGCTGAAGATTTTCCCAGCCGGACGACTGAATGCTGAAGATTTTCCCAGCAGGACGTCTGAATGCTGAAGATTTTCCCAGCCGGACGTCTGAATGCTGAAGATTTTCCCAGTCGGACGTCTGAATGCTGAAGATTTTCCCAGCAGGACGTCTGAATGCTGAAGATTTTCCCAGCAGGACCTCTGAATGCTGAAGATTTTCCCAGCAGGACGTCTGAATGCTGAAGATTTTCCCAGCAGGACGACTGAATGCTGAAGATTTTCCCAGCCGGACGTCTGAATGCTGAAGATTTTCCCAGTCGGACGTCTGAATGCTGAAGATTTTCCCAGCAGGACGTCTGAATGCTGAAGATTTTCCCAGCAGGACGTCTGAATGCTGAAGATTTTCCCAGCAGGACGTCTGAATGCTGAAGATTTTCCCAGCCGGACGTCTGAATGCTGAAGATTTTCCCAGCAGGATGGCTGAATGCTGAAGATTTTCCCAGTAGGACGACTGAATGCTGAAGATTTTCCCAGCAGGACGTCTGAATGCTGAAGATTTTCCCAGCAGGACGACTGAATGCTGAAGATTTTCCCAGCCGGACTTCTGAATGCTGAAGATTTTCCCAGCAGGACGTCTGAATGCTGAAGATTTTACCAGCAGGACGTCTGAATGCTGAAGATTTTCCCAGCCGGACTTCTGAATGCTGAAGATTTTCCCAGCAAGACATCTGAATGCTGAAGATTTTCCCAGCAGGACGTCTGAATGCTGAAGATTTTCCCAGCAAGACGTCTGAATGCTGAAGATTTTCCCAGCAGGACGTCTGAATGCTGAAGATTTTCCCAGCAGGACGACTGAATGCTGAAGATTTTCCCAGCCGGACGTCTGAATGCTGAAGATTTTCCCAGTCGGACGTCTGAATGCTGAAGATTTTCCCAGCAGGACGTCTGAATGCTGAAGATTTTCCCAGCAGGACGTCTGAATGCTGAAGATTTTCCCAGCAGGACGTCTGAATGCTGAAGATTTTCCCAGCAGGACGTCTGAATGCTGAAGATTTTCCCAGCAGGATGGCTGAATGCTGAAGATTTTCCCAGTAGGACGACTGA
Organism: Cherax quadricarinatus; assembly: GCF_038502225.1. Lineage (NCBI taxonomy): Eukaryota > Metazoa > Arthropoda > Malacostraca > Decapoda > Parastacidae > Cherax > Cherax quadricarinatus. The sequence goes on from NC_091292.1 coordinate 43,737,385, forward strand.
ATGCTGAAGATTTTCCCAGCAGGACGTCTGAATGCTGAAGATTTTCCCAGCAAGACGTCTGAATGCTGAAGATTTTCCCAGCCGGACGACTGAATGCTGAAGATTTTCCCAGCAGGACGTCTGAATGCTGAAGATTTTCCCAGCCGGACGTCTGAATGCTGAAGATTTTCCCAGCCGGACGTCTGAATGCTGAAGATTTTCCCAGCAGGACCTCTGAATGCTGAAGATTTTCCCAGCAGGACGTCTGAATGCTGAAGATTTTCCCAGCAGGACGAATGAATGCTGAAGATTTTCCCAGCCGGACGTCTGAATGCTGAAGATTTTCCCAGTCGGACGTCTGAATGCTGAAGATTTTCCCAGCAGGACGTCTGAATGCTGAAGATTTTCCCAGCAGGACGCCTGAATGCTGAAGATTTTCCCAGCAGGACGTCTGAATGCTGAAGATTTTCCCAGCCGGACGTCTGAATGCTGAAGATTTTCCCAGCAGGATGGCTGAATGCTGAAGATTTTCCCAGTAGGACGACTGAATGCTGAAGATTTTCCCAGCAGGACGTCTGAATGCTGAAGATTTTCCCAGCAGGACGACTGAATGCTGAAGATTTTCCCAGCCGGACTTCTGAATGCTGAAGATTTTCCCAGCAGGACGTCTGAATGCTGAAGATTTTACCAGCAGGACGTCTGAATGCTGAAGATTTTCCCAGCCGGACGTCTGAATGCTGAAGATTTTCCCAGCAAGACGTCTGAATGCTGAAGATTTTCCCAGCAGGACGTCTGAATGCTGAAGATTTTCCCAGCAAGACGTCTGAATGCTGAAGATTTTCCCAGCAGGACGTCTGAATGCTGAAGATTTTCCCAGCCGGACGACTGAATGCTGAAGATTTTCCCAGCCGGACGTCTGAATGCTGAAGATTTTCCCAGCCGGACGACTGAATGCTGAAGATTTTCCCAGCAGGACGTCTGAATGCTGAAGATTTTCCCAGCCGGACGTCTGAATGCTGAAGATTTTCCCAGCCGGACGACTGAATGCTGAAGATTTTCCCAGCAGGACGTCTGAATGCTGAAGATTTTCCCAGCCGGACGTCTGAATGCTGAAGATTTTCCCAGCAGGACGTCTGAATGCTGAAGATTTTCCCAGTCGGACGTCTGAATGCTGAAGATTTTCCCAGCAGGACGTCTGAATGCTGAAGATTTTCCCAGCAGGACGTCTGAATGCTGAAGATTTTCCCAGTCGGACGTCTGAATGCTGAAGATTTTCCCAGCAGGACGTCTGAATGCTAAAGATTTTCCCAGCAGGACGTCTGAATGCTGAAGATTTTCCCAGCAGGACGACTGAATGCTGAAGATTTTCCCAGCCGGACGACTGAATGCTGAAGATTTTCCCAGCCGGACGACTGAATGCTGAAGATTTTCCCAGCAGGACGTCTGAATGCTGAAGATTTTCCCAGCCGGACGTCTGAATGCTGAAGATTTTCCCAGTCGGACGTCTGAATGCTGAAGATTTTCCCAGCAGGACGTCTGAATGCTGAAGATTTTCCCAGTCGGACGTCTGAATGCTGAAGATTTTCCCAGCAGGACGTCTGAATGCTAAAGATTTTCCCAGCAGGACGTCTGAATGCTGAAGATTTTCCCAGCAGGACGACTGAATGCTGAAGATTTTCCCAGTTGGACGACTGAATGCTGAAGATTTTTCCCAGCAGGACGTCTGAATGCTGAAGATTTTCCCAGCCGGACGTCTGAATGCTGAAGATTTTCCCAGTCGGACGTCTGAATGCTGAAGATTTTCCCAGCAGGACGTCTGAATGCTGAAGATTTTCCCAGCAGGACGTCTGAATGCTGAAGATTTTCCCACAGGACGACTGAATGCTGAAGATTTTCCCAGCCGGACGACTGAATGCTGAAGATTTTCCCAGCAGGACGTCTGAATGCTGAAGATTTTCCCAGCCGGACGTTTGAATGCTGAAGATTTTCCCAGTCGGACGTCTGAATGCTGAAGATTTTCCCAGCAGGACGTCTGAATGCTGAAGATTTTCCCAGCAGGACGTCTGAATGCTGAAGATTTTCCCAGCAGGACGACTGAATGCTGAAGATTTTCCTAGCCGGACGACTGAATGCTGAAGATTTTCCCAGCAGGACGTCTGAATGCTGAAGATTTTCCCAGCCGGACGTCTGAATGCTGAAGATTTTCCCAGTCGGACGTCTGAATGCTGAAGATTTTCCCAGCAGGACGTCTGAATGCTGAAGATTTTCCCAGCAGGACGTCTGAATGCTGAAGATTTTCCCAGCAGCACGACTGAATGCTGAAGATTTTCCCAGCCGGACGTCTGAATGCTGAAGATTTTCCCAGTCGGACGTCTGAATGCTGAAGATTTTCCCAGCAGGACGTCTGAATGCTGAAGATTTTCCCAGCAGGACGTCTGAATGCTGAAGATTTTCCCAGCAGGACGTCTGAATGCTGAAGATTTTCCCAGCCGGACGTCTGAATGCTGTAGATTTTCCCAGCAGGATGTCTGAATGCTGAAGATTTTCCCAGCAGGACGACTGAATGCTGAAGATTTTCCCAGCCGGACGTCTGAATGCTGAAGATTTTCCCAGTCGGACGTCTGAATGCTGAAGATTTTCCCAGCAGGATGTCTGAATGCTGAAGATTTTCCCAGCAGGACGTCTGAATGCTGAAGATTTTCCCAGCAGGACGTCTGAATGCTGAAGATTTTCACAGCCGGACGTCTGAATGCTGAAGATTTTCCCAGCAGGACGTCTGAATGCTGAAGATTTTCCCAGCAGGACGACTGAATGCTGAAGATTTTCCCAACCGGACTTCTGAATGCTGAAGATTTTCCCAGCAGGACGTCTGAATGCTGAAGATTTTCCCAGCAGGACGTCTGAATGCTGAAGATTTTCCCAGCAGGACGTCTGAATGCTGAAGATTTTCCCAGCCGGACGTCTGAATGCTAAAGATTTTCCCAGCAGGACGTCTGAATGCTGAAGATTTTCCCAGCAGGACGTCTGAATGCTGAAGATTTTCCCAGCCGGACGTCTGAATGCTGAAGATTTTCCCAGCCGGACGTCTGAATGCTGAAGATTTTCCCAGTCGGACGTCTGAATGCTGAAGATTTTCCCAGCAGGACGTCTGAATGCTGAAGATTTTCCCAGCAGGACGTCTGAATGCTGAAGATTTTCCCAGCAGGACGTCTGAATGCTGAAGATTTTCCCAGCCGGACGACTGAATGCTGAAGATTTTCCCAGCCGGACGACTGAATGCTGAAGATTTTCCCAGCAGGACGACTGAATGCTGAAGATTTTCCCAGCAGGACGTCTGAATGCTGAAGATTTTCCCAGCAGGACGTCTGAATGCTGAAGATTTTCCCAGCAGGACGTCTGAATGCTGAAGATTTTCCCAGCAGGACGTCTGAATGCTGAAGATTTTCCCAGCAGGACGTCTGAATGCTGAAGATTTTCCCAGCCGGACGTCTTAATGCTGAAGATTTTCCCTGCCGGACGTCTGAATGCTGAAGATTTTCCCAGCCGGACGTCTGAATGCTGAAGATTTTCCCAGCAGGACGTCTGAATGCTGAAGATTTTCCCAGCTGGACGTCTGAATGCTGAAGATTTTCCCAGCAGGACGTCTGAATGCTGAAGATTTTCCCAGCAGGTCGTCTGAATGCTGAAGATTTTCCCAGCCGGACGTCTGAATGCTGAAGATTTTCCCAGCAGGACGTCTGAATGCTGAAGATTTTCCCAGCAGGTCGTCTGAATGCTGAAGATTTTCCCAGCCGGACGTCTGAATGCTGAAGATTTTCCCAGCCGGACGTCTGAATGCTGAAGATTTTCCCAGCAGGACGTCTGAATGCTGAAGATTTTCCCAGCCGGACGTCTGAATGCTGAATATTTTCCCAGCAGGACGTCTGAATGCTGAAGATTTTCCCAGCCGGACGTCTGAATGCTGAAGATTTTCCCAGCAGGACGACTGAATGCTGAAGATTTTCCCAGCAGGACGACTGAATGCTGAAGATTTTCCCAACAGGACGACTGAATGCTGAAGATTTTCCCAGCAGGACGTCTGAATGCTGAAGATTTTCCCAGCAGGACGACTGAATGCTGAAGATTTTCCCAGCAGGACGACTGAATGCTGAAGATTTTCCCAGCAGGACGACTGAATGCTGAAGATTTTCCCAGCAGGACGTCTGAATGCTGAAGATTTTCCCAGCAGGACGTCTGAATGCTGAAGATTTTCCCAGCAGGACGTCTGAATGCTGAAGATTTTCCCAGCAGACGTCTGAATGCTGAAGATTTGAAACAAATCAGATTTTCACAAATTATCGCATGAAAGCCAATACATCAGTTTTCACAATTTCTATAAAATTGAGAAATCAAGGACAAGAGGGCACCAGCATATAATAATAATAATAATAATAATAATAATAATAATAATAATAATAATAATAATAATAATAATAATAATAATAATAATAATAATAATAATAATAATTATAATAATAGTTGCAAACAAAAATGTCAGAGGAATGGAAAATAAAATATTTTGTATTTCAAGAGCTGAGTGATCCCAGAAAAGTGCCCTTGTATTGCATAAGCCCAGCCCACTCTACCCTCATGAATCCATAAAGTATGTAAGGAAATTAAACATTGGTATCAAAGATTTGATACCATTTAGAAAAAGTATTCACAGTTTATAGAATGGAAATTAATATAACAGTTTCTTCAATAAAAAATGTTAAACTGGCCTCAACACAGCCAAGAACCAATTCAAACTTACAGTAAGCTGCAACAGCGTTGGAAAGTTATGGTCGATCAGAAGGGATATTCCTTGCTTATTGCAGAGACCAGTAACCTAAAATACACCAGCACTTTAAGTTTAAAACCTCTCAGAAGCAACTTTCTTAAAGTCTGAAGCTGATCATAATCACATGAAATAATCACATAATCACATGAAGATCAATATTTCAGTTTTGACCTCACCTCAAGTGAAGTGTCTAGATGCTCATTATGAATGAACCTTAAGTACCTAAGCAGTAAGGATGATATTAGCGTGACAATTCTTCTTCCTACATATGTTTATTTATTTGAGTCTAAGACATTCAGAGCTGCAATAATTCAAGCAAAGAATAAATAAAAATATTATTTTTCATGCAGTAGTATAATTTACGACAGACACGCGAGAGTACCCATAATAAAGTCGTGAATTTTATGCTCGTACCTTTTTGTACCATCATAATAACTTTTATATTTTGTGTACCATATTTCATGTATATACCTATTTCTGATTTTATAAAAGATGGGGTGGTACGAGAGGTAGAATATTCAAATGGATTCAGAGAGAGATCCATGTATTATTCACTGAAACTTTTTTGTCTACCTCTACGTGGCTATGGGTCCTCACAGCTTGTAGTATAGGTGGATCCCATATTATAAAAGGATAGCTCATGTCTTGTTTGCACTGCTAACAAAATTAGGTATTTTGTTTGGGTAATGAAGTACAATGTCGTCAGTAGACATTTTATTTTCTATTGCTCTTATTTCTGGAAATCACTGTGTTATATACTGGCTTATAAGAACATAAGAAAGAAGGAACACTGCAGCAGACCTACTGGCCCATGCGAGGCAGGTCCAATTCTCCTACCGTCTTAAGCCAATGCCTTAACCTAGTCAGGTTACAGGTTACAGAGTCACAGAGTCTGTTATTTTGCAATACACATTATTCTAATCATGATTTTCCTGTGGTTATGTCCAGGAAGGGCATCTTTCCAACTCTACCTCCATATAATTTTAAAGAAACACTGGTTCCTAGTACAGTAAAGTTTTACAACAGTGTTTCGGGACATTTCCTCGTCACTATGTCCTACATTAATCAGCTTAAACACGCAAATAATTTCCCTTCCTAATTTAGATGCTAAGTAGCGTGTACAACATGTATATTATGAATGACTAATCTGAGATAAAAATACCAGTATGAACAACGAGAAAGTAATCAACGTAAAACAAATATCATTCAGATTAACAAAATTAAGTAATTATGTATAATGCCTAATTAGATACAATATTTAGTGTAATCTTCCCCTAAGCCACTTACGTAATTATTGGTGCTGGGGATCGAATATAACTAAATATAATAACTTAATTATTTTACATTTCTTAAACTCAAGATTTGTACTCATAGCTTGTAGCTCTTGTGATGAATAACTCTAGCTTGTGGCTCTTGTGATGAATAACTCTAGCTTGTAGCCCTTATGATGAATAACTCTGGCTTGTAGCTCTTGTGATGAGTAACTTTACTTTGTAGCTCTTGTGATGAATAACTCTAGCTTGTAGCCAATGTGATGAATAACTCTCTAGCTTGTAGCTCTTGTGATGAGTAACTCTAACTTTTAGGTCTGTAATGAATAAATCTAGCTTGTTGCTCTTGTGATGAATAACTTTACCTTGTAGCTCTTGTGATGAATAACTCTAACCTGTAGGTCTTGTGATGAATAACTCTCTAGCTCGTGGCTCCTGTAATGAATAATCCAGCTTGTTGTTCTTGTATGTTGCATAATCATTGCTTGTTGTTCTTGTATGTTGCATAATCATTCCTTGTTGTTCTTGTATGTTGCATAATCATTGCTTGTTGTTCTTGTATGTTGCATAATCGTAGCTTGTTGTTCTTGTATGTTGCATAATCATTGCTTGTTGTTCTTGTATGTTGCATAATCATTGCTTGTTGTTCTTGTATGTTGCATAATCATTCCTTGTTGTTCTTGTATGTTGCATAATCATTGCTTGTTGTTCTTGTATGTTGCATAATCGTAGCTTGTTGTTCTTGTATGTTGCATAATCATTGCTTGTTGTTCTTGTATGTTGCATAATCATTGCTTGTTGTTCTTGTATGTTGTATAATCATTGCTTGTTGTTCTTGTATGTTGCATAATCATTGCTTGTTGTTCTTGTATGTTGCATAATCATTGCTTGTTGTTCTTGTATGTTGCATAATCGTAGCTTGTTGTTCTTGTATGTTGCATAATCATTGCTTGTTGTTCTTGTATGTTGCATAATCATTGCTTGTTGTTCTTGTATGTTGCATAATCGTAGCTTGTTGTTCTTGTATGTTGCATAATCATTGCTTGTTGTTCTTGTGTGTTGCATAATCATCTTGTATGTTGCATAATCATTGCTTGTTGTTCTTGTATGTTGTATAATCATTGCTTGTTGTTCTTGTATGTTGCATAATCATTGCTTGTTGTTCTTGTATGTTGCATAATCGTAGCTTGTTGTTCTTGTGTGTTGCATAATCGTAGCTTGTTGTTCTTGTGTGTTGCATAATCGTAGCTTGTTGCATAAATAACTTGTTGTATAATCGTAGCTTGTTGCATAAACATAGCTTGTTGAATAATCATAGCTTGTTACATAATCATAGCTTGTTACATAATCATAGCTTGTTACATAATCATAGCTTGTTACATAATCATAGCTTGTTGCATAATCATAGCTTGTTACATAATCATAGCTTGTTGCATAATCATAGCTTGTTACATAATCATAGCTTGTTACATAATCATAGCTTGTTGCATAATCATAGCTTGTTACATAATCATAGCTTGTTACATAATCATAGCTTGTTACATAATCATTGCTTGTTACATAATCATAGCTTGTTACATAATCATTGCTTGTTACATAATCATAGCTTGTTACATAATCATAGCTTGTTACATAATCATTGCTTGTTACATAATCATTGCTTGTTACATAATCATAGCTTGTTACATAATCATTGCTTGTTACATAATCATAGCTTGTTACATAATCATTGCTTGTTACATAATCATTGCTTGTTACATAATCATAGCTTGTTACATAATCATTGCTTGTTACATAATCATAGCTTGTTACATAATCATTGCTTGTTACATAATCATAGCTTGTTACATAATCATAGCTTGTTACATAATCATTGCTTGTTACATAATCATTGCTTGTTACATAATCATAGCTTGTTACATAATCATTGCTTGTTACATAATCATAGCTTGTTACATAATCATAGCTTGTTACATAATCATAGCTTGTTGCATAATCATTGCTTGTTACATAATCATAGCTTGTTACATAATCATTGCTTGTTACATAATCATTGATTGTTACATAATCATTGCTTGTTACATAATCATAGCTTGTTACATAATCATTGCTTGTTACATAATCATAGCTTGTTACATAATCATAGCTTGTTACATAATCATTGCTTGTTACATAATCATAGCTTGTTACATAATCATTGCTTGTTACATAATCATAGCTTGTTACATAATCATTGCTTGTTACATAATCATAGCTTGTTACATAATCAATGCTTGTTACATAATCATTGCTTGTTACATAATCATAGCTTGTTACATAATCATTGCTTGTTACATAATCATAGCTTGTTACATAATCATAGCTTGTTACATAATCATAGCTTGTTGCATAATCATAGCTTGTTGCATAATCAGATCAGATTCCTGGAACAACTCGCATCTTCACGAGCGCTACGACCAATGTTATCAAACTTATTCCCAGCATACAAGAATATAATAACAATAATAATAAAAATAATATTAAAGAAATATAATAAGAATAATGTCCAAAATATTCACTGGTTTAACTTCAGATGTTCCAGAAAATCTTTTTTCCCGTTTAATCAAGTTAAACCGGCTTCAGTATTTAATGGGTGAGGCCTCTAAGGGGCAGGATACCTCGTATGTATCATTTGCTTGCGAGAAAATTTATTGACGTTGCAAAATAGTCAAAGAAAGTCGGATCAATCAAATCTGTGCCGTAACTGGGGAATGGTTCATCTGATTGGCTTCAAATTCTCAAAACTTTTCTAAATTTCCTATACATAAGGCTCACGCTGCCATTTTTATTCAATAGTAATTCTTTCTTTTTGCTATCAACTAAAGAATGTTTTTCAGATCAACTTTAGAATGTTATCGATCACTAGCGCACTCAGCTCACACACTGAAGTCCGGGGTTCGAATCTCCTCCGGTGCGGCTGGAAAACATTTGGGACGTGTTTCCATAAGACACCTGCTGTCCCTGTCCCTATTCACCCATCAGTTTAAAATGGGTACCTGGGTGTTAGTGGACTGGTGTGGGTCGCATCCTGAGACAAAAGTGACCTAATTTGCGGGAAATACTCAGCATAACAAGTGACTTTCTATATAGTAGTATGTTATTGATGTCAGCTAGACCTGTATACCTTCTACATGTACTTGTAGTAAATAAAGATATTATTATTATTATTGTTATTATTATTATTATTATTATTATTATTATTATTATTATTATTATTATTATTTATTATTATTTATTATTATTATTATTATTATTATTATTATTATTATTATTATTATTATTATTATTATTATTATTATTATTATTATGGATGATGCCTCAGAAGTTTACTGCAAATTTAGTGCAAATTTGAAATTTTACTGAAGTAGTTTTTAACAAAAATTTAAATCACTAGAATCTGTGATAAATTAATATAAAATGCCATTTTTGATCAGTTTCACACTGTCTCACTGGTAAGGAAGCGCTGTGTTAGCAAGGAAGCGCTGTGTTAGCAAGGAAGCGCTGTGTTAGCAAGGAAGCGCTGTGTTAGCAAGGAAGCGCTGTGTTAGCAAGGAAGCGCTGTGTTAGCAAGGAAGCGCTGTGTTAGCAAGGAAGCGCTGTGTTAGCAAGGAAGCGCTGTGTTAGCAAGGAAGCGCTGTGTTAGCAAGGAAGCGCTGTGTTAGCAAGGAAGCGCTCTGTTAGCAAGGAAGCGCTGTGTTGGTAAGGAAGCGCTGTGTTAGCAAGGAAGCGCTGTGTTAGCAAGGAAGCGCTGTGTTAGCAAGGAAGCGCTGTGTTGGCAAGGAAGCGCTGTGTTAGCAAGGAAGCGCTGTGTTGGCAAGGAAGCGCTGTGTTAGCAAGGAAGCGCTGTGTTGGCAAGGAAGCGCTGTGTTAGCAAGGAAGCGCTGTGTTAGCAAGGAAGCGCTGTGTTAGCAAGGAAGCGCTGTGTTAGCAAGGAAGCGCTGTGTTAGCAAGGAAGCGCTGTGTTAGCAAGGAAGCGCTGTGTTAGCAAGGAAGCGCTGTGTTAGCAAGGAAGCGCTGTGTTAGCAAGGAAGTGCTGTGTTAGCAAGGAAGCGCTGTGTTAGCAAGGAAGCGCTGTGTTAGCAAGGAAGCGCTGTGTTAGCAAGGAAGCGCTGTGTTAGCAAGGAAGCGCTGTGTTAGCAAGGAAGCGCTGTGTTAGCAAGGAAGCGCTGTGTTAGCAAGGAAGCGCTGTGTTGGCAAGGAAGCGCTGTGTTAGCAAGGAAGCGCTGTGTTAGCAAGGAAGCGCTGTGTTAGCAAGGAAGCGCTGTGTTAGCAAGGAAGCACTGTGTTTGCAAGGAAGCGCTGTGTTAGCAAGGAAGCGCTGTGTTTGCAAGGAAGCGCTGTGTTAGCAAGGAAGTTAGCAAGGAAGAGCTGTGTTAGCAAGGAAGCGCTGTGTTAGCAAGGAAGCGCTGTGTTAGCGCTGTGTTAGCAAGGAAGCGCTGTGTTAGCAAGGAAGCGCTGTGTTAGCAAGGAAGCGCTGTGTTAGCAAGGAAGCGCTGTGTTAGCAAGGAAGTGCTGTGTTAGCAAGGAAGCGCTGTGTTAGCAAGGAAGCGCTGTGTTAGCAAGGAAGCGCTGTGTTAGCAAGGAAGCGCTGTGTTAGCAAGGAAGCGCTGTGTTAGCAAGGAAGCGCTGTGTTAGCAAGGAAGTGCTGTGTTAGCAAGGAAGCGCTGTGTTAGCAAGGAAGTGCTGTGTTAGCAAGGAAGCGCTGTGTTAGCAAGGAAGCGCTGTGTTAGCAAGGAGCGCTGTGTTAGCGCTGTGTTAGCAAGGAAGCGCTGTGTTAGCAAGGAAGCGCTGTGTTAGCAAGGAAGCGCTGTGTTAGCAAGGAAGTGCTGTGTTAGCAAGGAAGCGCTGTGTTAGCGCTGTGTTAGCAAGGAAGCACTCTGTTAGCAAGGAAGCGCTGTGTTAGCAAGGAAGCGCTGTGTTAGCAAGGAAGCGCTGTGTTGGCAAGGAAGCGCTGTGTTAGCAAGGAAGCGCTGTGCTGTGTTAGCAAGGAAGCGCTGTGTTAGCAAGGAAGCGCTGTGTTAGCAAGGAAGCAAGGAAGTGCTGTGTTAGCAAGGAAGCGCTGTGTTAGCAAGGAAGCGCTGTGTTAGCAAGGAAGCGCTGTGTTAGCAAGGAAGCGCTGTGTTAGCAAGGAAGCGCTGTGTTAGCAAGGAAGCGCTGTGTTAGCAAGGAAGCGCTGTGTTAGCAAGGAAGCGCTGTGTTAGCAAGGAAGCGCTGTGTTAGCAAGGAAGCGCTGTGTTAGCAAGGAAGCGCTGTGTTAGCAAGGAAGCGCTGTGTTAGCAAGGAAGTGCTGTGTTAGCAAGGAAGCGCTGTGTTAGCAAGGAAGCGCTGTGTTAGCAAGGAAGCGCTGTGTTAGCAAGGAAGCGCTGTGTTAGCAAGGAAGCGCTGTGTTAGCAAGGAAGCGCTGTGTTAGCAAGGAAGCGCTGTGTTGGCAAGGAATAGCTGTGTTGGCAAGGAAGCGCTGTGTTAGCAAGGAAGCGCTCTGTTGTTAGCAAGGAAAGCAAGGAAGCGCTGTGTTAGCAAGGAAGCGCTGTGTTAGCAAGGAAGCGCTGTGTTGGCAAGGAAGCGCTGTGTTAGCAAGGAAGCGCTGTGTTAGCAAGGAAGCTCTGTGTTAGTTTCAATTTGCCAGTTTTATTAAGCAAATTTTATTAATGTGCAATATCTACGGAATAATTTTTCTGATTGGCTTCAGACTGTAAGATGTTGTTGTATCTTAATAGGAAATATTTTTGTATTAATTTTGAGCTGTGTGGGTGCCAGTTTACCAATTTTTTTTTTTTGCTTATTTTATTTAGACTGAATTTTTAAAAGATCATAAAATATTTTTTCTTACAATATCGTAAAGGAAAAAATACTGTACGAGTTTGTGATTCTAATTGAATTTCTCTACAGGATCAGATAAAAATTTAAATAGAATGTAAATGAGAGATATAAACTGTATAAAAAAACATGGAAATCAGCGGCTTTACGATATTTTTAAATGAAACAACGAGGGGAGACCTGCCCATTTTTTCCCAACATTTTCAGCAACATTTTCGTTTTCTTTCTCACTAATTTTCATTTATTACTCACAAACGCCTTACTCGATTAAATTCAGATTTTCAGTCGACGTTTGTGTAATGTATCTTGGGCAAGACTGAGGAGTCTATTTACGTGTGTAGGAGTCCTGTACATACTGCTACATAAGTCAGTCCCATATTTTTGAAGACGACCAGAGGCTTCTCTGGTCGTCTTCAAAAATTCAACACTGGTGTGTATCCAGCTTAGAAGAAGGTCCCTGTATTAAATGAAGTGTGTTGACACAATTTTACCTCATTGCATTATTTTGCCTCGATGCTGGTGAGGAGCTCTTGATCCAGTAAACTGCCCTGACCTGCCTCTTGCCTGAATCAGATTTGAATGCCTCCCATTCCATAAGTGCTATTTGACCCAAACTGGTTTAGCACTTTCCTCTGATTGCAATATAACAGTTGTGAAGAACGTTAATCTTCAATGGCTGATGTATCGTATGAAATACATGGAACTTTTCGTTAGATTGAGTAGCCACAAACTTTGTTTGATTCTGTAACTGAAGAAAATGTATCTTCTGGTCACCCTTAATATTTTATGTGCTTATAATTTTTGTGTGGAAACAAGATCATTGTTAAAAAAATTGTATGTCATATACAGTGAGGCTACCTAGATGTGTCCTGCTTCTTTCTAACTTAATTACTGCACTTACTTTCTTCAAAGTTGACCAGTCTTAGTTAAAGGACTGGATTCATTTTACCCTGTGTTGGTTCCAATTTTTTGGGAGGAGGGGGGGTGGAGGGGGGTGGAGGGGGGAGGAGGGGGATAAGGGGGGAGGAGGGGAAAAGAGGGGGAAGGAGGGGGGAGGAGGGGGAGGAGGGGGAGGAGGGGGGAGGAGGGGGAGAGGAGGGGGGAGGAGGGGAGAGGAGGAGGGGGAGGAGGGGGGAGGAGGGGGAGGTGGGGGAGGTGGGGGAGGTGGGGGAGGTGGGAGAAGTGGGGGGAGGTGGGGGAGGTGGGGAGGTGGGGGATGTGGGGGAGGTGGGGGAGGTGGGGGAGGTGGGGGAGGTGGGGGATGTGAGGGAGGTGGGGGAGGTGGGGGAGGTGAGGGAGGTGGGGGAGGTGGGAGAGGTGGGAGAGGTGGGGGAGGTGGGGGAGGTGGGGGAGGTGGGAGAGGGGGGGAGGTGGGGGAAGTGGGGGGAGGTGGGGGAGGTGGGGGAGGTGGGAGAGGTGGGGGATGTGGGGGAGGTGGGGAGGGGGAGGTGGGGGAGGTGGGGGAGGTGGGGGAGGTGGGGGAGGTGGGGGAGGTGGGGGAGGTGGGGGGTTAGGTGGGACTTTCGAAGAAATTGGAAAAAAAGGTAAAATACTGCTTTTCAGTCAAAAATTTCTGAGCGTCGCATCTGATTACCTTCAGTCGCCTCTGATTACCTTCAGTCGCATCTGATTACCTTCAGTTGCATCTGATTACCTTCAGTCGCATCTGATTACCTTCAGTCGCCTCTGATTACCTTCAGTCGCCTCTGATTACCTTCAGTCGCATCTGATTACCTTCAGTCGCCTCTGATTACCTTCAGTCGCATCTGATTACCTTCAGTCGCCTCTGATTACCTTCAGTCGCATCTGATTACCTTCAGTTGCATCTGATTACCTTCAGTCGCATCTGATTACCTTCAGTCGCATCTGATTACCTTCAGTCGCATCTGATTACCTTCAGTCGCCTCTGATTACCTTCAGTCGCCTCTGATTACCTTCAGTCGCCTCTGATTACCTTCAGTCGCATCTGATTACCTTAAGTCGCCTCTGATTACCTTCAGTCGCATCTGATTACCTTCAGTCGCCTCTGATTACCTTCAGTCGCCTCTGATTACCTTCAGTCGCATCTGATTACCTTCAGTCGCCTCTGATTACCTTCAGTCGCATCTGATTACCTTCAGTCGCCTCTGATTACCTTCAGTCGCATCTGATTACCTTCAGTTGCATCTGATTACCTTCAGTCGCATCTGATTACCTTCAGTCGCATCTGATTACCTTCAGTCGCATCTGATTACCTTCAGTCGCCTCTGATTACCTTCAGTCGCCTCTGATTACTTTCAGTCGCCTCTGATTACCTTCAGTCGCATCTGATTACCTTCAGTCGCATCTGATTACCTTCAGTCGCATCTGATTACCTTCAGTCGCCTCTGATTACCTTCAGTCGCCTCTGATTACCTTCAGTCGCCTCTGATTACCTTCAGTCGCATCTGATTACCTTCAGTCGCATCTGATTACCTTCAGTCGCATCTGATTACCTTCAGTCGCATCTGATTACCTTCAGTCGCCTCTGATTACCTTCAGTCGCATCTGATTACTTTAAGTTGCATCTGATTGCCTTCAGTCGCATCTGATTACCTTCAGTTGCATCTGATTACCTTCAGTCGCATCTGATTACCTTCAGTTGCATCTGATTACCTTCAGTCGCATCTGATTACCTTCAGTCGCATCTGATTACCTTCAGTCGCATCTGATTACCTTCAGTCGCATCTGATTACCTTCAGTCGCATCTGATTACCTTCAGCCGAATCTGATTACCTTCAGTCGCATCTGATTACCTTCAGTTGCATCTGATTACCTTCAGTCGCCTCTGATTACCTTCAGTCGCCTCTGATTACCTTCAGTCGCATCTGATTACCTTCAGTCGCCTCTGATTACCTTCAGTCGCCTCTGATTACCTTCAGTCGCCTCTGATTACCTTCAGTCGCCTCTGATTACCTTCAGTCGACTCTGATTACCTTCAGTCGCCTCTGATTACCTTCAGTCGCCTCTGATTACCTTCAGTCGACTCTGATTACCTTCAGTCGCCTCTGATTACCTTCAGTCGCATCTGATTACCTTCAGTCGCCTCTGATTACCTTCAGTCGCCTCTGATTACCTTCAGTCGCATCTGATTACCTTCAGTCGCATCTGATTACCTTCAGTCGCCTCTGATTACCTTCAGTCGCCTCTGATTACCTTCAGTCGCATCTGATTACCTTCAGTCGCCTCTGATTACCTTCAGTCGCATCTGATTACCTTCAGTCGCCTCTGATTACCTTCAGTCGCATCTGATTACCTTCAGTCGCATCTGATTACCTTCAGTCGAATCTGATTACCTTCAGTCGCATCTGATTACCTTCAGTCGCATCTGATTACCTTCAGTCGCATCTGATTACCTTCAGTCGCATCTGATTACCTTCAGTCGCCTCTGATTACCTTCAGTCGCATCTGATTATCTTCAGTCGCATCTGATTACCTTCAGTCGCATCTGATTACCTTCAGTCGCATCTGATTACCTTCAGTCGCCTCTCATTACCTTCAGTCGACTCTGATTACCTTCAGTCGCCTCTGATTACCTTCAGTCGCATCTGATTACCTTCAGTCGCCTCTGATTACCTTCAGTCGCCTCTGATTACCTTCAGTCGCATATGATTACCTTCAGTCGCCTCTGATTACCTTCAGTCGCCTCTGATTACCTTCAGTCGAATCTGATTACCTTCAGTCGCCTCTGATTACCTTCAGTCGCATCTGATTACCTTCAGTCGCCTCTGATTACCTTCAGTCGCATCTGATTACCTTCAGTCGCATCTGATTACCTTCAGTCGCCTCTGATTACCTTCAGTCGCATCTGATTACCTTCAGTCGCATCTGATTACCTTCAGTCGCATCTAATTACCTTCAGTCGCATCTGATTACCTTCAGTCGCATCTGATTACCTTCAGTCGCATCTGATTACCTTCAGTCGCATCTGATTACCTTCAGTCGAATCTGATTACCTTCAGTCGCATCTGATTACCTTCAGTCGCCTCTGATTACCTTCAGTCGCATCTGATTACCTTCAGTCGCCTCTGATTACCTTCAGTCGCCTCTGATTACCTTCAGTCGCATCTGATTACCTTCAGTCGCCTCTGATTACCTTCAGTCGCCTCTGATTACCTTCAGTCGCATCTGATTACCTTCAGTCGCCTCTGATTACCTTCAGTCGCATCTGATTACCTTCAGTCGCATCTGATTACCTTTAGTCGCATCTGATTACCTTCAGTCGCCTCTGATTACCTTCAGTCGCATCTGATTACCTTCAGTCGCCTCTGATTACCTTCAGTCGCCTCTGATTACCTTCAGTCGCATCTGATTACCTTCAGTCGCCTCTGATTACCTTCAGTCGCCTCTGATTACCTTCAATCGCATCTGATTACCTTCAGTTGCCTCTGATTACCTTCAGTCGCCTCTGATTACCTTCAGTCGCATCTGATTACCTTCAGTCGCCTCTGATTACCTTCAGTCGCATCTGATTACCTTCATTCGCCTCTGATTACCTTCAGTCGCATCTGATTACCTTCAGTCGCCTCTGATTACCTTCAGTCGCATCTGATTACCTTCAGTCGCCTCTGATTACCTTCAGTCGCCTCTGATTACCTTCAGTCGCATCTGATTACCTCCAGTCGCCTCTGATTACCTTCAGTCGCATCTGATTACCTTCAGTCGCATCTGATTACCTTCAGTCGCCTCTGATTACCTTCAGTCGCCTCTGATTACCTTCAGTCGCACCTGATTACCTTCAGTCGCCTCTGATTACCTTCAGTCGCATCTGATTACCTTCAGTCGCATCTGATTACCTTCAGTCGCATCTGATTACCTTCAGTCGCCTCTGATTACCTTCAGTCGCCTCTGATTACCTTCAGTCGCCTCTGATTACCTTCAGTCGCCTCTGATTACCTTCAGTCGCATCTGATTACCTTCAGTCGCCTCTGATTACCTTCAGTCGCCTCTGATTACCTTCAGTCGCATCTGATTACCTTCAGTCGCCTCTGATTACCTTCAGTCGCCTCTGATTACCTTCAATCGCATCTGATTACCTTCAGTCGCCTCTGATTACCTTCAGTCGCATCTGATTACCTTCAGTCGCCTCTGATTACCTTCAGTCGCATCTGATTACCTTCAGTCGCCTCTGATTACCTTCAGTCGCATCTGATTACCTTCAGTCGCCTCTGATTACCTTCAGTCGCATCTGATTACCTTCAGTCGCCTCTGATTACCTTCAGTCGCCTCTGATTACCTTCAGTTGCATCTGATTACCTTCAGTCGCCTCTGATTACCTTCAGTTGCATCTGATTACCTTCAGTCGCCTCTGATTACCTTCAGTTGCATCTGATTACCTTCAGTCGCCTCTGATTACCTTCAGTTGCAT
>NC_091292.1:43759695-43801127 GCF_038502225.1 Cherax quadricarinatus
AAAATTAAAGGTGAATACAGGAAAGAGTAAGGTTATGAGGATAACAAAAAGATTAGGTGATGAAAGATTGAATATCAGATTGGAGGGAGAGAGTATGGAGGAGGTGAACGTATTCAGATATTTGGGAGTGGACGTGTCAGCGGATGGGTCTATGAAAGATGAGGTGAATCATAGAATTGATGAGGGAAAAAGAGTGAGTGGTGAACTTAGGAGTCTGTGGAGACAAAGAACTTTGTCCTTGGAGGCAAAGAGGGGAATGTATGAGAGTATAGTTTTACCAACGCTCTTATATGGGTGTGAAGCGTGGGTGATGAATGTTGCAGCGAGGAGAAGGCTGGAGGCAGTGGAGATGTCATGTCTGAGGGCAATGTGTGGTGTGAATATAATGCAGAGAATTCGTAGTTTGGAAGTTAGGAGGAGGTGCGGGATTACCAAAACTGTTGTCCAGAGGGCTGAGGAAGGGTTGTTGAGGTGGTTCGGACATGTAGAGAGAATGGAGCGAAACAGAATGACTTCAAGAGTGTATCAGTCTGTAGTGGAAGGAAGGCGGGGTAGGGGTCGGCCTAGGAAAGGTTGGAGAGAGGGGGTAAAGGAGGTTTTGTGTGCGAGGGGCTTGGACTTCCAGCAGGCATGCGTGAGCGTGTTTGATAGGAGTGAATGGAGACAAATGGTTTTCAATACTTGACGTGCTGTTGGAGTGTGAGCAAAGTAACATTTATGAAGGGATTCAGGGAAACCGGCAGGCCGGACTTGAGTCCTGGAGATGGGAAGTACAGTGCCTGCACTCTGAAGGAGGGGTGTTAATGTTGCAGTTTAAAAACTGCAGTGTAAAGCACCCTTCTGGCAAGACAGTGATGGAGTGAATGATGGTGAAAGTTTTTCTTTTTCGGGCCACCCTGCCTTGGTGGGAATCGGCCGGTGTGATAATAAATAAAATAAATAATAATAATAATAATAATTCAACCCATCTATGCTGATAACTTGATAATGCAACTTTCTGAGCAACTTCAAGCTAAATGTTCTTGTTTTTGTTTTTGTTTTCTAATTGTATTGAAGAATTTGATAATTTGTGTATATATATGATTGTTTATGCCCCTTCTGAGTCCATTCAAATCTCCAGTGCTTATATTTAACTGTGTTATCAACTTATGCCGCACTCTGCACTATTCCAGTTGTGTACATTGAGGATCAAGCGACCGGGATTATGGAATACTGGGATAACTTTCTCAGAGAGCATAGTAATCGAAATATATCTAGTTATTATTATTATTATTATTATTATTATTATTATTATTATTATTATTATTATTATTATCATTATTATTATTATTATTATTATTAATATATTTATCTTTAGAATCAGTCTGAAACACTAAACCTGTAAGGATCATACCTCAGGAGTGAGAGACAACCATGTTCATTCCAAGAGGAGCACAGATCAGCTTCCCAGGATCAAGAATCCCTCACCAGCATCAAGGAACCTCCCTTGATGGAATCTTAACCTGTTTGTTTTGTAGGGAACACTGTGGAATCTCCTACATCTGGAAGGGAACGTAAACTCACTAGATCAATACTGTAGCTTTGAAGGGAACACTTGATGATACTACGTCACCACACAGTATAAGTTTTAGTTCGTAAATGATGCTACAGTGATCCAGTACATGGTTTTTTGTCAGAATATGGTATGCGTGTGTTCAGCTGTTGATAAACCGGCGAGCGTGAGCACGAGAAAAATCGTGCACATATGCATTACAAACTAAAACACACACACACACACACACACACACACACACACACACACACACCTACACACACACACACACACACACACATACACACACACACACACACACACACACACACACGCACACATACACACACACACACACACACACACACACACACACACACACACAGACACACACACACACACACACACACACACACACCATCATCATCATCATCATCATCATCATCAAAGAAATAGGAGAGGAGGGCATGGCTGAGATAGTAAATTTTCAGAGAATAGGGAGGTGGGGTACTTGAAGGGGAGAAATCGGCCGGCCAAACTGATTTTCAAGATAGAAATGGTGTGAAACAAGATCCTGCAAGAGAAACCGCGGCTGAAGGAATCATCAACATACAAGATGGCGTTCCTAGACTGCAACAGAACAAGAACAAAACAATAGCAGCTGAAGGAGAGGACACAGAAACGATTGAGGCCAGGAAGAGAGACTAAGACAGAGTCAGCAGAGGACAACAAGAGCATGAGAGAGCAACAAGTGCAAGTACACCCAGAACCACTCTCAGAACCCACAGCCAAACACGCTATCCCAACACAACCCACAATCCACACTTACAGCCCCGACAACACACTGCCAGGTCCTCCACCCCTACAGACCCCCCAGAACAGAGTGCTGGAGAGGAAACTGAAGGTATGGTACACCAACAATGATGGAATAACGAATAAGAGGGAGGAGTGGCACGAGAGAATCAAAGAGGCATAACTCTCACAGAAATCAAGCTCACAGGAATGATAACAGATGCCATTCTTCCAATGGGATATCAGATCCTGAGGAAAGAGAGAGGGAACAGAGAGGGTGGAGGAGTGGCACTGCTAATCAAAAATCAATGACCTTTTGATGAGCTGGAGAGAGGAGACAGAGGAGAAGTAAGAGACCACATAATAGAAGCACTTCAGTCTGGAGGTCAGAAGGTAGTAATTGCAGTGATGTATAACCCACCGCAGAACAGCAGGAGGCTAAGGCAAGAGTATGATGAGAGTAACAGAGAGATGGCGGTTCACACACTGGCTGAAGTGGCCAGAAGGGCTCATGTGAGCAAGGCAAACCTGCTGATTGTGGGTGACTTCAATAACAAGGAAATTGACTGGGAGGCCCAGAAACGTGGAAGGCCAAGATGATGGACATGGTACTGGAAAACCTCATGTACCAACACGTAAGGGAGAGGAGAGGAGAGGATGAACCAGCAAGACTGGACTTAGTATTCACCTTGAGTAGTGCAGATATTGAGAACATCACATATGAAATACCCCTCGGGGCCAGTAACCACGTGGTTCTGAGCTTCTAATACACGGTACAGTTACAAGTGGAGAGAGAAGCAGGAAGGACAGGATGAATGAAGACAAACTACAAGAAAGGAGATCCACAGGCACGGAAAATTTCCTACACGGGGTACAGTGAGACAGAGAACTAGCAGGAAAGTCGGTAAATGAGATGATGGAACATATGACAACAATATGCAAGGAAGTTGAGGAGAGGTTTGTACCCAAGGGTAACAGAAATAACGAGAAAGCCAGGATGGGCGATTAGTTCACCCAAAGGTGTAGAGAGGCCAAAACCAGGTATGCTAGAGAATGAAAGAAGTACAGAAGGCAAAGGACCCAGGAGAATAAGGAGAGCAGTCGTAGAGCGAGAAATGAATATGCGCAGGTAAGAAGGGAGGCCCAGCGACACTACGAATATGAATTGCAGCGAAAGCCAAATCTGACCCTAAGCTCTTGTACAGCCACATCAGGAGGAAAACAACAGTCAAGGACCAGGTAATCAGGCTGAGAAAGGAAGGAAGGGAGATCACAAGGAACGACCGAGAAGTATGTGAGGAGCTAAACATGAGATTCAGAGAAGTGTTCACAGAAAAGGCGATGGGGCCGGAAAACATCTCTCCATGTGTCCTGACAGAGGGAGCAGAGGCACTATGTGTACCAGAAATAACAATCTTCAACACACCTATCGAAACAGGGCAACTACCTGAGGTATGGAAGACAGCAGATATAGTCCCAGTTTTAAAAAAAAGGAGGCAGACACGAACTATTAAACTACAGACCAGTGTCACTGACGTGTATAGTATGCAAATTCACGGAGAAGATTGTCAGGAAAAGAATGGTGGAGGCCCAAGAAAGAAATGAGCTTATCAACGACAACCAGCACAGTTTCATGAACGGGAAATCCTTTGTCACAAACCTACTGGAGCTCTATGACAGGAAAACAGCAGTAAGACAAGAGGGAGAGGGGTGGGTAGACTGCATTTTCTTGGAGTGCAAGAAAGTTTTTGACGCAGTTCCACACAAGAGATTAGTGCAAAAGCTGGAGGACCAAGCAGGGATAACAGGGAAGGCACTGCAATGGATCAGAGAATACCTGTCGAGAAGACATGGGCGGGTAGTGGTACGTAACAAGGTGTCAGAGTGGGCGCCTTTGGCGAGCGGGGTTCCATAGAGGTCAGTCCTAGGACCTGTGCTGGTTCTGATGTATGTGAATGACACACACGACGGAAAGAATAGATTCAGAAGCGTTCCTGTTTCCATATGATGTGAAGTTAATGAGAAGAATTCAATCGGATGAGGACCAGGCTGCAGGCATCGTCCAGAAACTAGCTCTTGGAGGTTAACCCTACCAAGTGCAGAGTCATGAAGATTGGTAAAGGGCAAAGAAGACCGCAGATGGAGTACAGTCTTGGGGGCCAGAAACTACAAACCTCACTCATAGGAAAGGATCTTGGGGTGAGTATAATATCGGGCACAACTGAGGCACATATCAACCAAAGAACTGCTGCAGCATATGGGCGCCTGACAAACCTACGATGAGCATTCCGACATCTCAACAAGGAATCGTTCAGGACCCTGTACACCGTGTACGTCAGGCTCTTATTGGAGCATGCAGCACCAGTTTGGAACTTATACCTAGCCAAGCACATAAGGAAATTAGAGAAAGCGCAAAGGTTTGCAACAAGAGGGGCATGTCCTACGAGGAGAGGTTAAGGGAAATCACCCTGAGGACGCTGGAGGACAAGAAAGATAGGGGGGATATGATAACGATATATAAAATACCGACAGGAATCGACAAGGTGTTCAGTGACAGTGTGTTCCATTAAAGGGACACAACAACAGGGGTCACAGTTGAAAACTGAAGTCTCAGATGAATCACATTGATGTTAGGAAGTATTTCTTTAGTCACAGAGTTGTCAGGAAGTGAAGTAGTCTGGGAAGTGATGTAGTGGAGGCAGGATCTGTACATAGCTTGAAAAAGAGGTATGATAAAGCTCATGGAACAGGGAAAGTGACCTATTAGCGACCAGTGAAGAGGCATGACCAGGAACTGAGAATCGACCCCTGCAACCACAACTAGGTGAGTACAGTCTGCGCAGAGTGCGTAATCAAGTGTCTAACCTCTCTGGCGTTTTTCCATTTGATATTCGCCTTACACAAATGTGATTTTAAGCAAACTATGCAAAGAAATGTCAAAGTTCCAACAATATGGCAAAACACTCAACGCACAAGAGTCTTTCTGTAAAACCCTTCACCAAAAATTTGATTAATCAAGTGCATGTACTTGACAGAGCCGATTTGTTGCGAAATATTGCTCAATAAAACTCCATTGGATTCATTGTTTCTCTCTCCAATTAAACTGTAGTGGAAAGCGTTCTGAAAACGAATGCAAAACTGAACGTATTTTAAGTGCACTAGAGCAGTGCAATAATGATAACTATGATATAAACCATAGGAATTGATACCGACAAATTGAAAAGACAACTGAGCAAACACTAGGACATATTTCTTGAGCTATTTAATTTTAAAATCACTGGCATATATGATACTCAAGCAGGTCAAAGCCAACCTATCTAATAACACAGGAATCATGAGACCGAATTGTCTAACTGACCTCATCTCAAATAAGTCTCACTTGTGATGAATGGTTTTGAAAATTGACAAGTTGAAGAACTGAGACACTTGTGCAACATATAGGAATCTTTATTGAAGAAACGTTTCGCCACACAGTGGCTTCATCAGTTCAATACAAAGTAGAAATGTGTGAGGAGAGGAGGAGTTTGAGGTAATTAGTCCCTCAGCCTGGAATCGATGTGTTTAGCCCATCACTTACGTGGGAAGTAGAGCAGAGGGCCAGAGAGATGGCTTATATACTGCAGTCAGGTGAGTCGAAGCAGGAGGAGGCGGGATCACAGTGGGACCTTCCGCTAGTGAAAGTAGGTCTTCGTCCATTCATCACATCTATCAGACACTGCAACATCATGGGATCTTGGTACCAAGACTTCTTCAACACTTGTCTATCCTTTGGACGAAGACCTACTTACACTAGTGGATGGTTCCACAGTGATCCCGCCTCCTCCTGCTTCGACTCACCTGACTGCAGTATATAAGCCACCTCACAGTTCGTGCTTGTTGTGGAACATCAATGACTCTGCAGAAAATTTAAAGCAAACTCACGCATTATTGACCGATATCCCACGCTGGTGAACGTATTATCAGGACACTTGGATAATTCAAAACGTTGCCGAGAGGCTGTCAGTGGCTAACGAGTCTGTCTGGAGTTTTTAGACTCTCTGATCGTGGGTTCTAACCCCACCCGTGGTATGGCTTATGTAAGACAGTATGCCCTGGACTGTTGCATTGCAGATGAATCCAGAGATACATCTCCCTTTTAATTTCTATTTGGGAGTGGAGTGCGAATTACGTCTGTGTTATTTGACTGATAAGCTGCTTTACCTACTGAACCTGTCGCCTTTCTAATTATTCTTGAGTTTCTTTTAGAGAAATTATGAGTCTTGCCTTTTCTTCCGGTTGGCTGAGTCTTGTTCTTTAGGTGTTAAACCTGACGTACTGCATGGGAGTTGAACCTGACGTACTGCATGGGGGTTGAACCTGATGTACTGCATGGGGGTTGAACCTGTCGTACTGCATGGGGGTTGAACCTGATGTACTGCATGGGGGTTGTACCTGATGTACTGCATGGGGGTTGAACCTGATCTACTGCATGGGGGTTGAACCTGACGTACTGCATGGAGGTTGAACCCGACGTACTGCATGGGGGTTGAACCTGGTGTACTGCATGGGGGTTGAACCTGACGTACTGCATGGGGTTTGAACCTGATGTACTGCATGGGGGTTGAACCTGACGTACTGCATGGGGGTTGAACCTGATGTACTGCACGGGGGTTGAACCTGACGTACTGCACGGGGGTTGAACCTGATGTACTGCATGGGGGTTCAACCTGATGTACTGCATGGGGGTTGAACCTGACGTACTGCATGGGGGTTGAACCTGATGTACTGCACGGGGGGTTAAACCTGACGTAGTGCACGGGGGGTTAAACCTGACGTACTTACGGAGGTTGAGCCTGACGTAGTGCACAGGGGTTGTACCTGACGTACTGCACAAGGGTTGTACCTGACGTACTGCACACGGGTTGAACTTGACGTACTGCACAGGGGTGAGGCAGACGTACTGCACGGGGGTGTACGTGACGTACTGCATGGTGGCGTACGTGACGTACTGCACGGGGGTGTACGTGACGTACTGCACGGTGGTGTACGTGACGTACTGCACGGGGTTGAGGCTGACGTTCTGCACGGGGGTGTAAGTGACGTACTGCACGGGGGTGTACGTGACGTACTGCCCGGGGGTGTAGGTGAGGTACTGCACGGGGATGTACGTGACGTACTGCAAGGGGGTGTACGTGACGTACTGCACGAGGGTGAGGCTGACGTACTGCACGGGGGTGTACGTGACGTACTGCACGGGATTGTACGTGACGTACTACACGGGGGTGAGGCTGACGTACTTCACGGGGGTGTACGTGATGTACTGCACGGGGGTGTACGTGACGTACTGCACGGGGGTGAGGCTGACGTACTGCACAAGGGTGTACGTGACGTACTGCACGGGGGTGAGGCTGACGTACTGCACGGGGTGTGCTTGACGTACTGCATGGGGCGTACGTGACGTACTTCACGGGGGTGTACGTGACGTACTGCACGGGGGTGTACGTGACGTACTGCACTGGGTTGTACCTGATGTACTGCATGGGGGTTGTACCTGACGTACTGCATGGGGGTTGAGCCTGATCTACTGCATGGGGGTTGAGCCTGATCTACTGCATGGGGGTTGAACCTGACGTACTGGATGGAGGTTGAACCTGACGTACTGCATGGGGTTTGAACCTGATGTACTGCATGGGGTTTGAACCTGACGTACTGCATGGGGGTTGAACCTGATGTACTGCATGGGGGTTTAACCTGACGTACTGCATGGGGTTTGAACCTCATGTACTGCATGGGGGTTGAACCTGACGCACTGCATGGGGGTTGAACCTGATGTACTGCACGAGGATTGAACCTGACGTACTGCACGGGGGTTGAACCTGACGTACTGCATGGGGGTTCAACCTGATGTACTGCATGGGGGTTGACCCTGACGTACTGCATGGGGGTTGAACCTGATGTACTGCACGGGGGGTTAAACCTGACGTACTGCACGGGAGTTAAACCTGACGTACTGCACGGGGTTAAACCTGACGTACTGCACGGGGGGTTGTACCTGACGTACTGCACACGGGTTGAACCTGACGTACTGCACGGGTGTGAGGCAGACGTACTGCACGGGGGTGTACGTGACGTACTGCACGGTGGTGTACGTGACGTACTGCACGGGGGTGTACGTGACGTACTGCACGGGGGTGAGGCTGACGTACTGCACGGGGGTGTACGTGACGTACTGCACGGGGTTGTACGTGACGTACTGCACGGGGTTGTACGTGACGTACTACACGGGGGTGAGGCTGACGTACTGCACGTGGGTGTGCGTGACGTACTGCACGGGGGTGTACGTGACGTACTGCACGGGGGTGTACGTGACGTACTGCACGGGGGTGAGGCTGACGTACTGCAAAAGGGTGTACGTGACGTACTGCAAGGAGGTGAGGCTGACGTACTGCACGGGGTGCACGTGACGTACTGCACGGGGGTGTACGTGACGTACTGCACGGGGGTGTACGTGACGTACTGCACGGGGGTGAGGCTGACGTACTGCACGGGGGTGTACGTGACGTACCGCACGGGGTTGTACGTGACGTACTGCACGGGGTTGTACGTGACGTACTGCACGGGGTTGTACGTGACGTACTACACGGGGAGTGCGTGACGTACTGCACGGGGGTGTACGTGACGTACCGCACGGAGGTAAGGCTGACGTACTGCACGGGGTGCACGTGACGTACTGCACGGGGGTGTACGTGACGTGCTGCACGGGGGTGTACGTGACGTACTGCGCGGGGGTGCACATGACGTGCTGCACGGGGGTGTACGTGACATGCTGCACGGGGGTGTACGTGACGTACTGCACGGGGGTGTACGTGACGTACTGCGCGGGGGTGTACGTGACGTACTGCACGGGGTTGAGGCTGACGTTCTGCACGGGGGTGTACGTGACGTACTGGACGGGGGTGTACGTGACGTACTGCCCAGGGGTGTACGTGACGTACTGGACGGGGGTGTACGTGACGTACTGCACGGGGGTGTTCGTGAGGTACTGCACGGGGGTGTACGTGAAGTACTGCACGGGGGTGAGGCTGACGTACTGCGCGGGGGTGCACTTAACGTACTGCACGGGGTTGTACGTGACGTACTACACGGGGGTGAGGCTGACGTACTGCACGGAGGTGTGCGTGACGTACTGCACGGGGGTGTACGTGACGTACTGCACGGGGGTGTACGTGACGTACTGCACGGGGGTGAGGCTGACATACTGCAAAAGGGTGTACGTGACGTACTGCACGGAGGTGAGGCTGACGTACTGCACGGGGTGCACGTGACGTACTGCACGGGGGTGTACGTGACGTACTGCACGGGGGTGTACGTGACGTACTGCACGGGGGTGAGGCTGACGTACTGCACGGGGGTGTACGTGACGTACTACACGGGGTTGTACGTGACGTACTGCACGGGGTTGTACGTGACGTACTGCACGGGGTTGTACGTGACGTACTACACGGGGAGTGCGTGACGTACTGCACGGGGGTGTACGTGACGTACCGCACGGAGGTAAGGCTGACGTACTGCACGGGGTGCACGTGACGTACTGCACGGGGGTGTACGTGACGTGCTGCACGGGGGTGTACGTGACGTACTGCACGGGGGTGAACATGACGTACTGCACGGGGGTGTACGTGACATGCTGCACGGGGGTGTACGTGACGTACTGCACGGGGGTGTACGTGACGTACTGCGCGGGGGTGTACGTGACGTACTGCACGGGGTTGAGGCTGACGTTCTGCACGGGGGTGTACGTGACGTACTGGACGGGGGTGTACGTGACGTACTGCCCAGGGGTGTACGTGATGTACTGCACGGGGGTGTACGTGACGTACTGCACGGGGGTGTTCGTGAGGTACTGCACGGGGGTGTACGTGAAGTACTGCACGGGGGTGAGGCTGACGTACTGCGCGGGGGTGCACTTAACGTACTGCACGGGAGTGTACGTGACGTACTGCACGGAGGTGTACGTGAAGTACTGCACGGGGGTGCACGTGACGTACTGCACGGGGGTGCACGTGACGTACTGCACGGGGGTGTACGTGATATACTGCACGGGGGTGTACGTGACGTACTGCACGGGGGTGTACGTGACGTAGTGCACGGGGTTGAGGCTGACGTTCTGCACGGGGGTGTACGTGACGTACTGGACGGGGGTGTACGTGACGTACTGCCCGGGGGTGTACGTGACGTACTGCACGGGGGTGTACGTGACGTACTGCACGGGGGTGTTCGTGACGTACTGCACGGGGGTGTACGTGACGTACTGTACGGGGGTGTACGTGACGTACTGCGCGGGGGTGAGGCTGACGTACTGCAAAAGGGTGTACGTGACGTACTGCACGGAGGTGAGGCTGACGTACTGCACGGGGTGTACGTGACGTACTGCACGGGGGTGTGCGTGACGTACTGCACTGGGTTGTACGTGACGTACTGCACTGGGTTGTTCGTGACGTACTGCACGGGGGTGCACTTGACGTACTGCACGGGGGTGTACGTGACGTACTGCACGGGGGTGTACGTGACGTACTGCACGGGGGTGCACGTGACGTACTGCACGGGGGTGAGGCTGACGTACTGCACGGGGGTGCACTTGACGTACTGCGTGGGGGTGTACGCGACGTACTGCACGGGGGTGTACGTGACGTGCTGCACGGGGGTGTACGTGACGTACTGCACGGGGGTGCACATGACGTACTGCACGGGGGTGTACGTGACATACTGCACGGGGGTGTACGTGAAGTACTGCACGGGGGTGAGGCTGACGTACTGCGCGGGGGTGCACTTAACGTACTGCACGGGGGTGTACGTGACGTACTGCACGGGGTGTACGTGACGTACTGCACGGGGGTGCACGTGACGTACTGCACGGGGGTGCACGTGACGTACTGCACGGGGGTGCAAGTGATATACTGCACTGGGGTGTACGTGACGTACTGCACGGGGGTGTACGTGACGTACTGCACGGGGTTGAGGCTGACGTTCTGCACGGGGGTGTACGTGACGTACTGGACGGGGGTGTATGTGACGTACTGCCCGGGGGTGTACGTGACGTACTTCACGGGGGTGTACGTGACGTACTGCACGGGGGTGTACGTGACGTACTGCACGGGGGTGTACGTGACGTACTGTACGGGGGTGTACGTGACGTACTGCACGAGGGTGAGGCTGACGTACTGCAAAAGGGTGTACGTGACGTACTGCACGGAGGTGAGGCTGACGTACTGCACGGGGTGTACGTGACGTACTGCACGGGGGTGTGCGTGACGTACTGCACTGGGTTGTACATGACGTACTGCACGGGGTTGTTCGTGACGTACTGCACGGGGGTGTACGTGGCGTACTGCACGGGGGTGTACGTGACGTACTGCACGGGGGTGTACGTGACGTACTGCACGGGGGTGCACGTGACGTACTGCACGGGGTTGAGGCTGACGTACTGCACGGGGGTGCACTTGACGTACTGCATGGGGGTGTACGCGACGTACTGCACGGGGGTGTACGTGACGTGCTGCACGGGGGTGTACGTGACGTACTGCACAGGGGTGCACATGACGTACTGCACGGGGGTGTACGTGACATACTGCACGGGGGTGTACGTGACGTACTGCACGGGGGTGTACGTGACGTACTGCACGGGGGTGCACGTGAAGTACTGCACGGGGGTGAGGCTGACTTACTGCGCGGGGGTGCACTTGACGTACTGCACGGGGGTGTACGTGACGTACTGCACGGGGGTGTACGTGACGTACTGCACGGGGGTGCACGTGACGTACTGCACGGGGGTGCACGTGACGTACTGCACGGGGGTGTACGTGATATACTGCACGGGGGTGTACGTGACGTACTGCACGGGGGTGTACGTGACGTACTGCACGGGGGTGTACGTGACGTACTGCACGGGGGTGTACGTGACGTACTGCACGGGGGTGTACGTGACGTACTGCACGGGGGTGTACGTGACGTACTGCACGAGGGTGTACGTGACGTACTGCACGGGGGTGTACGTGACGTACTGCACGGGGGTGTACGTGACGTACTATAAATACATCACTGGATGTCGAACTAAAAATTTTGATGTTCATTTATTAATTCCTTTGAAATTTTAGACATTATCGCAGCAACGCTAAATGAGTTCCTCTGTTTGCTATTTTTTCGATTATCTTGTATTTAAATATTTGCAAACTGCTGATAGGCTGATAAGGCTCTCGAGAAAAATCTTTGCAAACTGCTGATAGGCTGATAAGGCTCTCGAGAAAAGGAAAAAAAAAAATCTCTATACCCGTTGCGAGTGCATGGAACAATCTTTTGAAACCTGACCCTCATAAATTAAATTCTGAAAGTACGAATCTGAATAGATGTCGTACAACAAACAATATTTAGTACATGTCTAATGTGCTAAATGTTAAACTGTAATATTTATAATATAAATATATGAGGTCCATCTGTCAATTTTAAGTATTTGTGATTCCAAATAATTTCAGAATAGACATGTATACAGTATTTACATCAAATGAAATTTTCTCAATATTCTAAATTGTTGTAGGCTACAGCAGATTAAAATTATCTCAGGATTTTCTTGAATTCTGTAAAAATTTCACTTTCAAGTTTTTCAAAAAGTAAGGGGGGGGGGGGGTTGAGGGCACATATATTCCTTTTCCATAGGGATTTGCGCATATGGCGCCTGAAACAGTAATAAGGAGAACACATCACACTGATAAGTGTAAAAATGAAAGCAACTACGAAAGCAAAAGACTTGGCAGACGATGCACCATCCCCCCAATGAAAAGCAGGGGTGTCACTAGCACGTTAAGAGACCATACAATAAGTGTCAGGGGCCCGAGACTGTTCAACTGCCTCCCAGCACACATAAGGGGGATTACCAACAGACCCCTGGCAGTCTTCAAGCTGGCACTGGACAAGCACCTAAAGTCAGTTCCTGATCAGCCGGGCTGTGGCTCGTACGTTGGTTTGCGTGCAGCCAGCAGCAACAGCCTGGTTGATCAGGCTCTGATCCACCAGGAGGCCTGGTCACAGACCGGGCCGCGGGGGCGTTGACCCCCGAAACTCTCTCCAGGTAAACTCCAGGTCCGGCGAGACTCCTAACAGAACTGCAAACATCAAATCAATGGGGCCCTACAATACATATTTTTGGATATTCAAGACAGGCATTTCTTTTTATTCATAAATTTAAGCATAAACAAGTTGCATAACTGACTTGATTTATATTACAGTATTTATATTACAGTATATATATTACAGTATTTGTCACAAAGTTTAAACTAAAATTCTTGTGGAAAAGTTTGAAAATTTTCCATTGATTTGTGTGTGGTAACTAATAGGAAAATAATGTTAATATTATAGTGTAGGTATGTATGTTTATTGCGACTTTTATAATATGTTAAGTCACATATTCCTTATACTTTCCTTATTTATTATAATCCGTTAATTAGTAAAATGTAATCAGTGTAATTTAGAGGAAATTAATATTCTGATAAGGAAAACGTACTACACACCTGGAAATGTTATTGAATATAATTAAATATATGTGTATAATATAATCGTTTTGGAAAGGTATCGATAAATGAAGGAACGTAAACATTAACTGTCAATTGTGGCAGAATTTGATCGTGGGTCTTCGGGGGTATCGGCAAAATTTGGAGACTGTGAAATGAGTGAATATAAGATGTGTTGGAAGGATTGAGATACATTGTGATACAGTCATAATGAACTGATAATGAAGATAATACTGGACACATTGATGTTGATCACCGCATGTACTGCAATAATTTATGTTCGTCTCCCAGTGTGAATTAAAACTCAAACAACAGGTAAGGTAGCTAGATATTGGCCTATATTAGTAGTCTAAGACCATTATTTGGTTAGCAGGATATATTCATTGTTTAAGTGTACCCCTCTAATGTATAATTGTTAATTCACAAGAAATTACTTGAATTAAGCCACACAGGTTTTTATAAACCATACCACGGGTGGGGATAGAACCCGCGATCAGAAAGTCCCAACACTCTAGACTGTCGCGTTAGCCACTGGACCAGGTAGCCACAATATTGTGGCTAGCTGGTTCTATCTCCGTCCGTCGTATGGTTTGTTTGCAATCGTGTCATTACGACTTCGTGAGTCAGGTTTTTATAATTGTTATACAATCCACAACCTAAATTGTCAGTGATACTGGCTTAACTTTTCCTACTATTCAGGAATCATATGTTCCTAATCTAAGGTCCCGAAGTGTAAGTTGGGGAGCCGAGACAGTTTTCAGTGAAGGAGGGAGAGTGTTGTGACCAGTTGTCACTGAGACCCACATGTCTCCGAGGTACTTCAATACGAAAAAAGTATAATCTGTTTTAGATGTGTCAGATTTTCCCAGTTATGTGGGTGAAAGGTTAATTGAACATTGTACTTGTGAAAATTTATCCACATAATTTTTCACAACTATGTTGTTATGTAAAAGGACACATGTGCAGCTATTATGACAATTTATTGGGCAACGTTTCGCTCTTCAGGAGTTTTGTGAAGCCCTATCAACCTAGTACGCCGCTTATATAGGTATGCTTCTTCCTAATACTTTTTCTGGCCAAATAGGTATAATTGATCAACTCAAGAACTCATTTAAAATTACGTCCTTTCTAAAATTTTCTCTTATACGTTTAAAGATATACATTTTTTCATGTATGTTAATATAAAAATTAATAATTTTGTGACGAGAATGAGGAACAGGATGGGAGCGAGTACTGTGCCCTGTGGAACACAACTTTTCACCGTAGCTGCCTCAGACTTTACTCTGTTTACTGTTACTCTTCGTGCTCTATTAAAAGTTTACCTGACCTTATTATAACAAGCGCAATTTAATTTAGCCTAATCCAACTAAATATATTTTAGATAAGTTTACAATAATTTAATAATACACAAACATAATGAAATATATATTTTTCGTTAGATTCAGAATGATTTTTGCTAAATTATTGCGTGCACAAATTTTCTCTTGCCTTATACGGCAAGAAGAGCGTTGCTATTTAAGCCAAAATCGCAAGTTTCACCTATTCATACACATCATGACTCATGAGGGTATCATCGTGCAATAAAAGACATAGCTAAAAATAATGCAGGCAAAAAGTAAATATTTTTTGTAGTGAATTAATAAAGTGCAATATAACGTAGTAATATATAAGGGAAAAGCGATACTAGCAACAATATACCAAATTAAAAGTGGAGAAAATATAACAGTGCAACTTAAGGACGGTAAACATGGCAACTGAATATAATATGAAGACTAACGGACAAATATGGACATCACCTTCTTCACCACAGAGCATCAACATACCTTCAGCATGGGAAAAAAAATCTGCCTCATAAAACCCAACATGGAGCAACGGCATGCTTGTGAACAGAAGGCAGAGATGTGTAGGCTGACTGCAAACTTCTAAACTAAACAAAAGCCTTTTTACACGGCGCCTCACAGAATACTGATCCACGAGCTACAAGAACACTGCAGTGACAGTCACGAAACACAAACAATGGAAAAAGAAAAAGAAACAAGAGACCCCCAAGATTCAGATAATGTGTGTATGTGAATATGTTTATATATGTATCTATTCATGTATGTATGTATGTATGCATGTATGAATGTATATATGCATGCATATGAAATCACAATATAATGCGTTATTGCAAATATGAAAAAATACAAGTGAAAATTGAAAACAAAACCTGAGCGCTTTCATGTGCTTACACACATATCTTCAGAGGAATAGCATGATGAGGCAAGATAAGCATATTTTATATATTAAACCCTGAAGTGATACCTCACTGAAAGAAAGTGACAACACCTCACACAAACAAGTCCCGCATAAACCTAACCCACGCATCAAGTTATATTGCTAGCCTGACAGAATACACTCTGTATTTTTGTGAAAAATATTTTTACCTTTAATATTATGGACAATATTCTGGACTATAAAACTGTCGGGTTTATACATTCCAGAACACAAATTTGATAAGTAATGATTCCACATCATTTCGTTGAGCTGTAGAATTACAGAAAGTAATTCCTTGGCAATACTTCGATCTGCACAATTGTCTGTATCCTTTATATGAATGAACAAAGCACTGGATTCTTGTCCACTAGATATTGCATATCTATATGATTTAATTCTGATCTCAAGAGATTTGCCAGTTTGCCCTGAAAAGAAGATATTTCAACTTTTACAAGGGATGGAGTATACACAATCTACAGATTCCTTGGAAGATTGTTTAATTAACATTTAGTTTACGGTATTGTCATATCTAAAGACAACTTTAACATTAAGGTATTTAAGAGTTAGTGGGAGGTGAGAGAGATTTTCATTATATAATAAAAATAACATATTCTCAAGCTTATACTCTTTATTAAGCTCTGTCTTGTAGAATGTTTTTTTCAGCTTCAAGAAAAGCTTTATTAATAAATGTTCGTGGATATTTCAAATTAAAATCAATTTCAAAGATTTTTCTAATTTCCCCATCATAGAATCCAGGGCTACAAATCCAAAGGACTCTCAAAAACACCGAATTAAATACACTATGTTTAATATGTGTTTGGTGATTAGAATAGTAAAGTATGTAAGAATACAAGTTAGTACGCTTACGACAAATATTGAACTTAAATGTTCTACCAGGTCTATGAATATGAATATCCAGAAATGCAATTATTCCATTTACTTCACTTTCCATAGTGAACTTAATGGAAAGAACCAGTAAACATACTTCAGCCATCTGGTATTTGGAGGAAGGATATTTTTGAGTATTTTGGTCTCAAAATGTTCCGTGAGCAAATTATTTAATACAGAGGTGAAAGGATTACCCATAGCCATGCCTAATTTCTTTCAGTAGAATTTATCATTGAACACAAATTAACAATCCAAAATGTACAGTTTAATCAAAATAATAATTTGATGATGGGGTAATTAGAAAAATATATGATATTGCTTGCAATGTAGCAGAAAAACGAGGAATTTTAAGCAAATGCGTTCAGAGGAAGCCATTTTGCTCGAATGAAGTAGGATGGAGGCAGGAGGCGATAAGCTTGGAATTCCTCCTTTTTTGCAACATAGCAAGCTCCTGATGATATGTTGATTGCAACATGAAAGGCCTAGAGCTATCATTGAACAACTCCAGTGGTTGTTTCGCATTTTATATCACTTCTTCGCGATTATTGCATAATATGAATACCACTCGTCAACTCTTATCCCAGTTCTCTAGACTTTATTCTTCCTCTTCCTTTGCTATTTTCTCTTATAATTCTGTTCTCCTCAAAGCCTACAAAGCGTCATTAAAATTAGGATGTTTACCAAAGTGCCTCAGTGAACCTGCATTACTGAAGTCACTTCTACAAAACAAGTTGGTTAATCTGTTTTTGACCCGTTTGGTCAGTTCCACAGGTTAGTTATTGCTAAGAATATTGATTTGCTAAAACACGAAAGAAAAATGTTATTTATTGAGGTGAGAAAGACCAAACATGGTACCACTCGAATGGCAAGATTATTTATTAGATTACATATATTGGGGGTTGAGCATAATGTAACGGAAAACTAAATGTTTATGTGTTAGAAAACTGAACAACCTCATAGCACAAACAAGTTGATATCAACATGTTAACCCGGAGTTCGATATTAACCTGACTCGTGACCAACAGACAGCCCTAGGATGTGGACTAAGTTTCCTGCCTACTAGTGGGGACACTAATTATGCTGACCTTGCCAAATCTTTTTTTGCAATCTGGAAAAACAAAGGGACCTATCCCTTGAAACATTCAACATTTGCAAATGTTTTGATTACACTTTCGATATATGTATCCATGTATATATGTATGCATCTGCATATATTTCATGCATATAAAATAAAGCCAAAATACAGTAGCTGAACGTTCCACGACTTACGCAAAATGAGACATTTGTGCATTATTTCTGTATCATTATTGAGGATATGTTTCGCCAGTCACTGGATTCATCAGACTGATGAAGTGTTGATAAATTAGACACATGTGCAACTCTTGGGTATCTTTATTGAGGAAACGTTTCGCCACACAGTGGCTTCATCAGTCCATACAAAGGAGAATCTTGAAGAACAGGAGGAGAATGAGGGACGGATTACCTCATTCTCCTCCTGTTCTTCAAGCTTCTCCTGTGTATGGACTGATGAAGTCACTGGCTGGCGAAACGTTTCCACAAAATAGATACCTAAGTGTTGTACATGTGTCTCATTTATCAACTTGTAGATTTTCTAAACCATTTATATAACCCAGTCTTCTGAAATAAGACTTGAGATAATTCTTTCAGTCCGTCCTAGATGAGAATACGAGTGTGCTCATGCTTGCAAATTTAGAGATGGAGAGATGTAGTCCATATATTACCATACTTGTCAGTGTCTATCAACCAAAGATAAGTCGTGATGAACAGCCGCCTGTGAATAAACAGAATGCTGGAACTCGAACTTTGATCCATATAGTTAGTACCAAGACCAACGCCGTAACCAGTCAGCCACGGAGCTTACAGTAGGAATATTTTTACATTGGGTACAACTGTGATTTAGTTGTGTCATTGGCTGTATCTGTGACAGTTGTGTTTCATCCCAGGGTCACAGAGACTGTCGTGGTTCATCACATAGTCACAGGGACTGTCATGGTTCATCCCACAGTCACAGAGACTGTCGTGGTTTATCCCATAGTCACAGGGTCTACCGTGGTTCATCCCACATTCACAGAGTCTGTCGTGGTTCATACCACAGTCACAGGGACTGTCGTGGTTTATCACATTGTCACAGGGACTGTCGTGGTTTATCACATTGTCACAGACACTGTCGTGGTTTATCCATAGTCACAGGGACTGTCGTGGTTCATCCCACAGTCACAGAGACTGTCGTGGTTCATCACATAGTCACAGGGACTGTCGTGGTTCATCACATAATCACAGGGACTGTCGTGGTTCATCCCACAGTCACAGAGACTGTCGTGGTTCATCCCACAGTCACAGAGACTGTCGTGGTTCATCACATAGTCACAGGGACTGTCGTGGTTCATCCCACATTCACAGAGACTGTCGTGGTTCATCACATAGTCACAGGGACTGTCGTGGTTTATCACATTGTCACAGAGACTGTCGTGGTTCATCACATAGTCACAGGGACTGTCGTGGTTCATCACATAGTCACAGGGACTGTCGTGGTTCATCACATAGTCACAGGGACTGTCGTGGTTCATCACATAGTCACAGGGACTGTCATGGTACATCTGTTGTCATGCTCCACAAAGCCAGAGAGTTCATAGCCCAAGAAACATTACAGAGAAACAGTGGTAGGTTTTGATACAGCACTGTGGGTGTTTACACCATGAAACTTCATGGTTGGTAGGTAACACACATGAGCAACAGTTAGGCAACTTTATTCCGAAACGTTTCGGAATAAAGTTGCCTAACTGTTGCCCATGTGTCTTACCCACCAACCTGTCGGTATTGTATACCATTTTGATATTCATGAAATTTCATAAATAAACCTTACTCTGCTGGTGTTCCTCACAATGTAATTAGATATATCGAAGGAGTACCTTTATGAAGTTTGCCTGAGATTTTTCATTTCATTTTCTTATTTTTTCCTTCTTCCTTCAACTTTTCTCTTTCATTTCGCTTATAATTCGAGGCCTCATCCAATCAGCTTTGAATTTTCATTACTAGTGTACAGTAACGAGGAATAAATTCTTGGAACAGTTGGCATGTTCAATTTCCCTCCGGCCGACGTTGTTGAATCCATTCTCAGCATCCCATTTCCACTCATTATTTCCTCATTTTTCCTTGTGAACATCCGAACAACAGATACTATCGTCATGAACATCCGAACAACAGATACTATCGTCATGAACATCCAAACAACAGATACTATTGACATGAACATCCGAACAACAGATACTATCTTCATGAACATCCGAACAACAGATACTATCATCATGAACATCCGAACAACAGATACTATCATGAACATCCGAACAACAGATACTATCTTCATGAACATCCGAACAACAGATACTATCTTCATGAACATCCGAACAACAGATACTATCGTCATAAACATCCGAACAACAGATACTATCATCATGAACATCAAAAAAGTGTGCTTGTTATCTAACTCTCCTAATTTGCTTTTAGGTCCTGAATATTCAGGTACATCTCACGCAAATCACCTAATTACACATCTTTTAAACATCAGGACATCATACAGCGCCCTCACTAATATGGTGTCTTGAGAAGACAATAATTCTTACTGTCCTTAGTGTTTTGTGTTAGTGGATTTACAGAGATCTGTTCCTGTTGTTTACTGTGGGCCTCATCAATAGTATTAATATTTTCTTCAGACACAGTATCCTCTAAGACCACGTGTAAGGCAGCATTTGTTAAAAATGTCTTGCCTTCACATTCATGGAATCCCATATTTACATAATTAAAGTGCAAAGCATCACTATTATGAGCCCTCAGCATTCTTGGGAAAAATACCTGAGTTAAATACTTGAGACCTTAAAGAGTGCAAATATAGCTTCTTTGCATAAGGGAGGTAGTAGAGCAATAGCTAAAAATTTCCACAAAAATCTTCGAAAGAATGATGAGATATTAGAGTACCAAATTCATGGAACAGCACAATCGGCATAACTCAAACCAGCACGGTTTTACAGTGGAACGATCATACCCCTCACAGTTGTTGAACCACTAGAACCACTATTACAGAATTCGGGAGGCATTGGAAGACAACCAAAACGCGGTTGTGATATACACAAATTTTGCAAAAGTATTTGGCAAATGGTGATAAGTTACAGCTGCTTAGGTATGGAAAGAATGAAGAACACCGTATACAAAACTCAAAGGGGATCGTCAAATAGAATGAAAGGAACACGTGTAAGATTTGGGAACAATTATGTCAGCTGACTTTTCTTTCAAAAGAACACAATACCAATAGTGCCAATGGTGACACTTTTCAACTCGCTTGTGCTCTCTCATTTGGAATATTGTTCAATGTTGATGGCCCCATTGAGGGCTGGAGAAATATCAGTGCTGCAACAAATAGAGATCGTTTACACCTCGCTATTACGAACATAGGTACAGTATGCCTACGACCTGGTTGTAATGGGTTTCAAAGAGGAGCAAATAAATTCAGCAATAATAAATGACTTGTATTTCCTTCACCAGAAATAATTTGCTACATATATATATTAGTATGTATACTTATGTACACTATGTACTGAGATTGAATAGCAAGTATACCACACGATGACAAAAGCTGACAAAAGCAGAAGTCAGAGAGAGTGCACCATATCAACCAGCAGCTCAGACAAGTCTGTCAGTTAGCTTGGCACAAGTGAACCACACTGCTTCAGCTTTGGCGGGTTTGCCTGTGATTGGTCAGTGAACCAAGGTACTGATTTAACGATGGGTACCCAATTGATCGTTAAACCCTTAGCACCTGGTTCACTGGTTGGGAGGCATCCTATATGGGAGTGTGACATATACCGAATAAAATGTCACATACTCTCAGCATACCACACCCGCATACGGCCAATAAAGCATTTAAATTATAGGGAACTTCTTAAATCCTTAAATATGTACTCACTGGAGCGGTAGAGACAAAGATATATGATAGTATATATCTGGAAAGGACTTAAGTGCCTTCTCGAAAATTTGCACACTACCATAACAACACACTCAAGCAAACCCAGTGAAAAGCAGAGGATATCAAAAACACTGCTGGGACAAGTGTAGAAGTCTTCATGAGAAAACTGGACAAGTATCTTCACAAGGTGCCAGATCAACTAGGCTCTGATGTATATGAGGGGCAGTGGATCACCAGCGGCAACAACATGGTTGACCAGGTAAGCACCAGACGATGGGCCGGGCTCCGGGAGTAGACTCTCGGAACTCATCAAAGGTATCAAAGTTAAGGTATGCTGGAATAACTAATAACTTTCAAAAAGAGTCAGTGATGGAGTATCAAACTATAACATCAGGTGAAAAAAATCGACGGCGACGGTGAAGAATGACATTCAGATTCGAAGGAGCAGATTTTACGATTTGCACTGGTAATATGTGATTTTTTATTCCTGTTAAATCTGGGTAAACAATTTCCTATAAGTTCAGTATTTAATGGCTGATGCATCTTAGGATTATATTAGCGTCTATCAAACTTCCTTTGCGTACTGGCAAATTAGTGTTAGTATAATTGCAGGAAAAATGGAACAGTTGGAACCAATGTCATGACTGGAAAATAACTTATCTGATCAACTTTATATTTTCAATTTGCCAGTTTTAATTGCCAATTTTATTGGATAATGATATTCCTTTTCTTAAACAATAAGTAAAGAATGATTCTTCTGATTGGATTCAAAACATTATTGACAATGCATTTTATAGGAAGGATGATGCCCTAGAAGTTTAGTCCAAGTAGGTGCAAATTTGAAATTTTCCTGAGTCGGATCAATAACTAAACAATGTCCATTCTGATAGGCTTCAAACTTTTACAGTTGGTAGGCTTTATTAACATATAGCTCGTCACTTGCCTTGGGTTGTGTAAATTTCAGTTTGCCAAATTTATTATTATGTAAATTGTTTGAAATGTTATAACTAACTTTGAAGACTTGTGTATCGTAATTGAAAATATTTTGGTATTAATTTGTAGGTTGTGTTGGTCCCACTTCGTCACGTCTTTATTGCCAGTTGTTTTCAATTTTTTTTTCTTTTTTCAGAAAATCACACTCAAATATTTTTCTAACAGAACTGAAGAGAATTTTAAATACAAAGTTATTGAGTAAAGAATTCGAGTAATTAACGAAAAAGTAAAAAAAAAAAAAAAAAAAAAAAAAATATTGTTGAGAATGTTCCGAAATTAATTTTTTCTCCGTCTTCTTCTCCTTCTTTTTATATTTCTTCTTCTTCTTAGTTTTTATTAACATATCGGCCGTCTCCCACCAAGGCAGGGTGGCCAGGAAAAGAAAAACTTTCATCATCATTCACTCCATCACTGTCTTGCCAGAAGGGTGCTTTACTCTACAGTTATAAAACTGCAACATTAACACCCCTTCTTCAGAGTGCAGACACTGTACTTCCCATCTCCAGGACTCAAGTCCGGCCTGCCGGTCTCCCTGAATCCCTTCATGAATGTTACTTTGCTCACACACCAACAGCACGTCGTCCTAAAAACCATTCGTGTCCAGTCACTTCTAACACGCTCACGCATGGTTGCTGGAAGTCCAAGCTCCTCGCACACAAAACCTCTTTTTCCCCTCCTTCCAACCATTCCTAGGCCGGCCCCTACCCTACCCCCTACCCTACCTTCCCTCCACTACTTTCTCAGCCCTCTAGATAATGGTTTCGGTAAACCCGCACGTCCTCGAATTCTATACATTATATTCACACTACGCATTGCCCTCAGACAAGACATTTCCACTGCCTTCAGGCTTCTCCTTGTTGCAATATTCACCATCATATAAGAGTGTTGGTTTAACTATACTCTCATACATTTCCCTCTTTGCTTCCAAGGACAAAGTTCTTTGTTCCACAGACTCCTCAGTGCACCGCTCACCTTTTTTCCTCGCGTCAATTCTATGATTCACCTCATCTTTCGTGGACTCATCTGCTGACACGTCCACTCCTAAATATCTGAATACATTCCCCTCCTCCATACTCTCTCTCTCCAATCTGATATCCAATCTTTCGTCACCTAATCTTTTTGTTATACTCATAACCTTACTCTTTCCTATATACACTTTTAATTTTCACCTTTTACATACCTTACCAGACTCATCCACCAACCTCTGCAACTTCTCTTCAGAATCTCCAAAAAGCACAGTGTCATCGGCAAGGAGCAACTGTGACAACTCCCACTTTGTGATAGATTCTTTATCTTCTTCTTTTTCTTCTTCTTCTTCTTCTTCTTCTTCTTCTTCTTCTTCTTCTTCTTCTTCTTATTATTATTATTATTATTATTATTATTATTATTATTATTATTATTATT
This sequence comes from Cherax quadricarinatus, assembly GCF_038502225.1. Lineage (NCBI taxonomy): Eukaryota > Metazoa > Arthropoda > Malacostraca > Decapoda > Parastacidae > Cherax > Cherax quadricarinatus. Next base: position 43,784,078 of record NC_091292.1, read on the forward strand.
ATTATTATTTTAAGAAAAAGAGGATAAATAAGTATACAAAATATGATGTAGGGCGTAATGACAGTAGTTTGTTGGACTGTGTATTGGTAGATAAAAGACTCTTGAGTAGACTTCAGGATGTTTTTTTATATTTTATTTAAAACATCATTTTCTTTCAACACACCGGCCATATCCCACCAAGGCAGGGTGGCCCAAAAAGAAAAACGAAAGTTTCTCTTTTAAATTTAGTAATTTATACGGGAGAAGGGGTTACCAGCGCCTTGCTCCCGGCATTTTAGTCGCCTCTTACAACGGAGGAAGAATTCTGTTCCACTTCCCCATGGAGATAACAGGAAATAAACAAGAACAAGAACTAGAAAGAAAACAGAAGAATACCCAGAGGGGTGTGTATATATATGCTTGTACATGTATGTGTAGTGTGACCTAAGTGTAAGTAGCAAGATGTACCTGAAATCTTGCATGTTTATGAGACAGACAAAAGACACCAGCAATCCTACCATCATGTAAAACAATTACAGGTTTTCATTGTACACTCACTTGGCAGGACGGTAGTACCTCCCTGGGCGGTTGCTGTTTACCAACCTACTACCTTTTACATATTAAATATATTAAATATGTAAAAAAAAACACCCTTCATTAAACATATATCCAAAACATAATACATGAACATAATACACCATATAAAGTACGCTGCATTCACACATCCGCTATTTCCACCTAAGTCAACTAGTATTTCCCTAAACCATACATGATGAAACATCATATAAAAGCATACAACAATACGTATAACATTATGAGAAAAATTAAAGCCTTAAACATTAATATATAAATAAATGAAATATCATCAAACATGTATGCTTATACTTGGACTACATTTATTCCTTGCATTACATGTCTTACAGTATAAGACACAAGGTCCAGTGACCTTTCTAACCCAACCATCCAACAACACGTTGGTTCATTTTACACAATTCACCTCTAAACGTCTATAATCTAGACCCCCATCCTTAACTACCGTATACACAAGTTTCCCTAACCCAATCAATGCCGCTAACAGCATACCTTACACATTACATAATAATGACGGTATTCACGTCAAATCTGGCAACAAAAACAGATTTTTTTTGTATATTAAAATGTAATCAAAATATGCAAAATCCTTTAATAATTAACCTAAGACTTTTACAGATCTAGCATGTATGATTATATACAAAGAAACACTAAAACACCTAATACCCCGACCAACCCCCTATTTAGTGTCTTAAACTAATTATAAACCCAAAAAAATATACCTTGCTTGTATACAGTGATGGTAAAGCTGCTTAATTGAACATCAACTGACTATATGCACCATAAGTGATAAAAAAAAATACATGTGATATCACCGGGTGACAGAGCATCACATTACCCCGCAAAAGCTGCTGCCCAAGGAACTTGAATGTCCAAAGATTACAATATAGAACATTCATTCGCTGCCTGACCACGGTAGAGTGCGGTTGTGCTCAGCACCCCTCTGCTGTTTTCAGGCGAGCTACCTCATTTGTCACTCAACCTTTGAGAAGTGAGGACGTGAGCTGCTCATTTTCCAACATGGCGCTGCATAGCAACAGGCGCATCAACACTGCGTTGAGTTGACCCGTGGGGCTGTCACCGGAGCCACGATGGATTTGTTACTACCGGCGATTATCCGTGATACCTACGGTATCGCAAATGAAGAGATATGTGGTGTAGCACTTAATGGGACGACACGGATCTTCGTTAAAATGACGTCAGCAAATGTCTACGAAGCGGTGGTGGATAAGTATCAAGAGACCATTATAGCCGTCAATTCAGCTGTATCAGTACGTCTTCATGATGTATCACGACATTACACATGGGTAAAAATCAGGAATGTGCCTTTTGAGGCGACTGATTTTGTTATAAAAGATGAACTACGTAATTATGGTACGGTTCATATGGCCTCTGCAGGTCGGTGGGCCGCTGGACCTTATGCTGGAAGTTTGGAGGGAACATATTCAGTCAAAATGACCTTACGCCATCCCATACCATCCTATATTATGTTGCAAGCATTTCGAACTCAAGTATATGTAACATATGCGGGGCAACGTCGTACGTGTCGGCTGTGTGGGTCGTATGACCACATAGCGGCACAGTGTGGTAAGCGTCGTGGGAATCTCCAAATATCGCAACAGCAACAATCGGAAGAGGTCGAGGAAGTTGAGGGACGAGAACAGTCTTATGCTAACCCATCTCGACAACGGTCATCTTGGAGTGAAGAGGTAGAAAAAGCACAGGAGAATGCTTTGGAGGAAGCAAAACAGCGAGAAGAATCACCGTCACTGGACATAAATAAAGTATTTGAAGAGATTCTGCCCACTAAGGGGGAAGAGGATGTAGTGGCGTCTTTAGTGAAGGCACTGGATGTTTTGTTAGACGAGTCGATCGTCAACCGTGTGGAGGATCCAGGTGCAATTTTGGGATCGGTTGAGCATCATGGTGAGGCGACGGATGAAAGCATTGAGTCTAGTGTGTCGCATGGTATGATGGTGAATGTAGCAGAAGTGGAGGTGCATCACGATAGTACTAAAGAAATCCCAATGCAGGTGGAGGGTAGGACGCGAAAGCGAACTGCGACCCCATCGGACTCAGACGACGTGCTTACTCCTGCCCAAAGGCCAGGAAAAAAGTCTTGGGCGGATGTACAGAGGAAAGGGAACAGTGAATCCACGAAACAAGAGTTTATCAAGGTGATTCCCAAAAAAGGGGGGAGGGATAGAGGTGTTGTAAAATGTATAAGTGAAAAGTCTATACCTAGAACGAAAGGAAAATCCCATTAATTGACTTTAAGGTTTTGACAATAAATATTAACGGTTTGAGATCTGAGCGGAAGCGAAAGTGGTTTAATGAATTTTTGGTGCGTCTAGATGTGGATGTGGTATTTATCCAAGAACACAATTACAGAATTGGATATGAGTTAGAAATGGACGGTTACGATGTGTATATGGAATATGCGACGAGGTTAAAAGGGGGCGTCGCCATTCTGGTAAAGGAAAATAGCCCGTTTGTAGTACGCCATAGTGAAAGGGGGGAGGGGAGAGTGATTAGGGTGGATGGTTTATGGGGTAGAGTACACATAAGTTTTGTATGTGTATATGGGCCGGCCGAGGGAGATGTACGACTTAAAACTCATTTTGTACAAGATGTATTAGTATATTATCTACGTAGTTTACCAAATGTAGCGATAATAGGGGGAGACTGGAATTGTGTAATACGACGAAAAGATGTGGAGCCTCGAGGAGCGGGTTGTTGCTTGGGGTTCCTGGGAGATTTATTGACGAGTGTGGGTTTAATGGATGTGTGTGGGGGGGGGGTGGCATGGTGGAGCATACTTTCATTAGACGAGATTATGCGGCGAGATTGGATAGAATGTACGTGTCTTGTGCGGTTACAGTGCGGAGAGTGAATGTGATAAATGTGGTTTTTTCGGATCATAGAGGAGTTGTAATGGATGTAGATATTGAGGGTGTGCCTAGGAGGGGTCCATCATTTTGGAAATTAAATGTAAAGTTATTGAAGAGAGAGGAAAGTCGTTTGTCTTTTGGACATATGTGGGAACGCCTTGTGGTTGAAGCACCTGGAGATGTGGCTTTGGTTAATTGGTGGGAAACGATAGCCAAAAAGCGAATTAAGGAATATATTAGTCAAGGGGTGAGATATAATCAGTTACAGTATGGTTTCCAACGATATTTAGAGGGGCAGTTGCGCGACTGCTATGTACAAGCGAATGCTAATTATCCTGTTATAGAAATTGAAAGAATTAAGGAGCAACTACGAAATTTACAAAACGAAAGGTTTGATGGGGAAAGGCTTAAGGGTGGAATCGAAGAGGTTTTGTGGGGAGATCGGCCGTCGGCGTGTGTGTTGAGGAATCAACACAGACGTCGCAAGGCAATGGAGTTAATGGGGTTGAATGTTCAGGTAGGTATGCAGGGGTATAGAGTGAATCAGGTGTTGACGACGACGGAGGGTATGAGTGGGTATATTGATGCTTGGGTTAAATTGAAAACGCAAAGTGTTGGAATAAGTGAAATTGCATTGCAGTCAATCGGTAGGTTTGTGCGTTGTGAGCTGGAGGAGCATGATCGTTTGATGTTGGGAGGGCCGATAACGGAGTGTGAGACTTGGGAGGCTTTATCTGGGGCGCAATTGGGTAAGGCGCCAGGAATTGATGGGTTGCCCAGCGACTTTTATCTTCAAAATTGGAACGTTTTAAAGGGGTTTTTGGTACGTTTATTCAATATAATGAAGCGGGATGGGGTTTTAGGGGAACAACAAAGGTTGGCAGTGGTCGTCCTAGTTCCTAAAGGTGAGCCATTAACGGTTAAAGATTATCGTGCAATCTCGTTATTATGTGGGGACTATAAAATTTTTGGAAGGATCTTGGCTAACAGAATAAAAAAAGTCCTGGGCAAAGTGATTGACAAGGGACAATATGGGGTGCCGGGCAGGTCTATGTATGAAGGTCACGGTATGATTAGAAGTTTTATTGAAGAAAGAGTAAGTTTGGGAGGGGGGGGGGTATTGGCTATAGATTGGGAGGCGGCATATGATAGTGTGGAACGGGAGACGTTATGGAAGATCATGAGATGGCAGGGGTTTGGGGCGGAAATTATATCATGGGCCAAATTAATGTATCAGGAGGCAACCTTGCGTGTGCAGGTGAATGGGAGGTTGGGAGATCGAATTCAGATGGGAAGGGGTTTGCGTCAAGGTTGTCCCCTTTCACAAATTTTTTTTGCTTGTTTTCAAGATCCCTTTTATAGAGGGATAAGGGTTTTATTGGAAGCAAAGGGGATGGGTAATGTAAGGGATGGGGGAGCGGGCATTGTTGGATATGTCGACGATACGACGATTTTGGTGAGAGAAAACATGGATTTGATTCGGGTAGAAAAGTTAGTGAAAGTGTTTGAAAAGGCTACTGGCATGACGATTAACACGGGGAAAACAAAGTATATGAATCTTGGAAAAGGGTCACGTGAGGAAGGAATGGTTGCTGAAAGGTGGGAAAGGGTGGACCAAATAAAGATATGTGGGATCGTTTATGTAAATGATATCAAGTTAGCACAACAAATAAATTCCGTGCGTATCGTTGATAGTGTTCTGAAGCGCCTCAGTGGTTTAAGAGCTGCTAATTTAAGTTTGCAACAAAGGGTGATTACAACGAATGTGCTATTATATAGTAAACTATGGCATGTTACAGTAATATTTCCGATACTTCGTTGTGAGTTAAAAAGGTTACAAAAAAGTGTTTTTAGATTCATTTGGGGAACAGGGAGCGAATGGTTAAGTAGAGCGGTTGTCACACTCCCGGTTGGCCGTGGAGGGCTGGGTCTTGTAGATGTCGAAAAGAGGATAATAAGTATGTATTTAAAACATAGTTATAAGCGGGAGGGGGGGGGCGAAAGAAGACGGTCTTCATAGGATACATCAGGATATGCGACGGTGGTGGGGGGGTAGGGAGTTCATGATAGGTGAGGCAATGTTACGGGTCTTCATAAACGTGAGGGATCCTTCACATATTAAATTGAGAAATCTTGATAGGGCAGATGGTAAGGCTCTGGTAGCGGCGGTAGAAGGAGTTTATCCGATGTATGATTGGCGTAATATTTGGGGGCGTTTAAACAAATTGCGTTTAAAACCTAAAGTCAGAGAAGTTATGTATAGATTTTTACATGGAATCTTGCCGTCAGGAATGGTTTTATTCTATAAGAGAATACGAGAGGATGGGGAATGCAAGGATTGTGGAGGATTGGCGACTATTTATCATACGGTGTATTTTTGCGATTGTATTGAACTTATAAGGGTTTGGATGGGTAAGGTTTTAAGGTTAGTGGGGGGAGGGGGTTTGCAGGTCTTGAGGGTTTTAAGTTTAGATATAACTGGGGTGAATAAAAGGGTTGAGAATGCGATTGGGTATATGATTACGGATTATATATATATGATGTGGGCTATGAGGGAGGCGGACGTGCGTGCAAGAATTAATGCGTTGGCAGCAACTTTTTATAGGACACAGTGTAGAAATAAAGGGGTGTATGGAGGGAGATGGGAGAGAGATTTTAGTGAGGGTTATCGAAATTTCACATTAAGGGATTTATGGGATTTGCAAAGTGGGTAAAGGGATACAACGGGCTATTTTCCTAGACATGGGTGTGAGCATGGAGAGCTGTTTATATGGATGTATAATTGAGTTTTGATATCTAGGGGCAATAGGGTTATTGCCCCGAGGGTTTCAGGTACTACACAGTTATCATTTGGAAATGTGTTGCACTACGATTGCATATTATTATTTTTCATGTATAAATCATTTCAAGGACTTTATGATGAAAATTTTCAATGAGACTCAAATATGTTATAGGTGTCTTTAATGATTTTGATTCAATTGTAAATGGTAAAAAAAAAAAAAAAGATATGTTTCCTAGCATAAGTAATTGGTTCTTATTTTATGTTATATTTTACGCTGTGTTACAGTGTGCTTTTCAGTAATATTATATTACATGTAACTAATTGCATCATTTTTTTCTTTGTTTTGCTGAGATGTAAAATATCACATCGTCGTTTTGTTTTGTTATATTGGATGTTTTTATTGTGACTTTTAGTATTATCCCGTTTCCTTCTTTGTATCCTAAATACCTATGTCTATGTTAAGATCTCGTGATAATCGCCTAAATTAATGTTTGAGTATCGTGGTGCTCTGTTGGGCACCTGAGATCTTAGATTTAGTCTTGCATACGTGTGTGTTGACAGGCAGAAACCTCACCTAGTATGTGCCTGATGTAGTCTCATGTAGTGTATACGTGTGTGCTTGTGTATGTGTGTCATTGTGTGTGTTTGTTTTTTTATCTCTGTTTTATTGTACAATCTTCATAATTTCCAGTGTTTGATGTTTTGTAATATGTAACCTTGTTAGAGATGTTCTTTAACAAATAAAACAATATCACTGTAATGTATAGTGTTGTGTGTGAGAGTGTATTACCACTGTAATATACGGTGTGTTGTGTGTGAGAGTGTATTACCACTGTAATATACGGTGTGTTGTGTGTGAGAGTGTATTACCACTGTAATATACGGTGTGTTGTGTGTGAGAGTGTATTATCACTGTAATATACGGTGTGTTGTGTGTGAGAGTGTATTACCACTGTAATATACGGTGTGTTGTGTGTGAGAGTGTATTACCACTGTAATATACGGTGTGTTGTGTGTGAGAGTGTATTACCACTGTAATATACGGTGTGTTGTGTGTGAGAGTGTATTACCACTGTAATATACGGTGTGTTGTGTGTGAGAGTGTATTACCACTGTAATATACGGTGTGTTGTGTGTGAGAGTGTATTACCACTGTAATATACGGTGTGTTGTGTGTGAGAGTGTATTATCACTGTAATATACGGTGTGTTGTGTGTGAGAGTGTATTACCACTGTAATATACTGTGTTGTGTGTGAGAGTGTATTACCACTGTAATATACGGTGTGTTGTGTGTGAGAGTGTATTACCACTGTAATATACGGTGTGTTGTGTGTGAGAGTGTATTACCACTGTAATATACGGTGTGTTGTGTGTGAGAGTGTATTACCACTGTAATATACGGTGTGTTGTGTGTGAGAGTGTATTATCACTGTAATATACGGTGTGTTGTGTGTGAGAGTGTATTACCACTGTAATATACGGTGTGTTGTGTGTGAGAGTGTATTACCACTGTAATATACGGTGTGTTGTGTGTGAGAGTGTATTACCACTGTAATATACGGTGTGTTGTGTGTGAGAGTGTATTATCACTGTAATATACGGTGTGTTGTGTGTGAGAGTGTATTACCACTGTAATATACGGTGTGTTGTGTGTGAGAGTGTATTACCACTGTAATATACGGTGTGTTGTGTGTGAGAGTGTATTACCACTGTAATATACGGTGTGTTGTGTGTGAGAGTGTATTATCACTGTAATATACGGTGTGTTGTGTGTGAGAGTGTATTACCACTGTAATATACGGTGTGTTGTGTGTGAGAGTGTATTACCACTGTAATATACGGTGTGTTGTGTGTGAGAGTGTATTACCACTGTAATATACGGTGTGTTGTGTGTGAGAGTGTATTACCACTGTAATATACGGTGTGTTGTGTGTGAGAGTGTATTACCACTGTAATATACGGTGTGTTGTGTGTGAGAGTGTATTATCACTGTAATATACGGTGTGTTGTGTGTGAGAGTGTATTACCACTGTAATATACGGTGTGTTGTGTGTGAGAGTGTATTACCACTGTAATATACGGTGTGTTGTGTGTGAGAGTGTATTATCACTGTAATATACGGTGTGTTGTGTGTGAGAGTGTATTACCACTGTAATATACGGTGTGTTGTGTGTGAGAGTGTATTACCACTGTAATATACGGTGTGTTGTGTGTGAGAGTGTATTACCACTGTAATATACGGTGTGTTGTGTGTGAGAGTGTATTACCACTGTAATATACGGTGTGTTGTGTGTGAGAGTGTATTACCACTGTAATATACGGTGTGTTGTGTGTGAGAGTGTATTACCACTGTAATATACGGTGTGTTGTGTGTGAGAGTGTATTACCACTGTAATATACGGTGTGTTGTGTGTGAGAGTGTATTACCACTGTAATATACGGTGTGTTGTGTGTGAGAGTGTATTACCACTGTAATATACGGTGTGTTGTGTGTGAGAGTGTATTACCACTGTAATATACGGTGTGTTGTGTGTGAGAGTGTATTACCACTGTAATATACGGTGTGTTGTGTGTGAGAGTGTATTACCACTGTAATATACGGTGTGTTGTGTGTGAGAGTGTATTACCACTGTAATATACGGTGTGTTGTGTGTGAGAGTGTATTACCACTGTAATATACGGTGTGTTGTGTGTGAGAGTGTATTACCACTGTAATATACGGTGTGTTGTGTGTGAGAGTGTATTACCACTGTAATATACGGTGTGTTGTGTGTGAGAGTGTATTACCACTGTAATATACGGTGTGTTGTGTGTGAGAGTGTATTACCACTGTAATATACGGTGTGTTGTGTGTGAGAGTGTATTACCACTGTAATATACGGTGTGTTGTGTGTGAGAGTGTATTACCACTGTAATATACGGTGTGTTGTGTGTGAGAGTGTATTACCACTGTAATATACGGTGTGTTGTGTGTGAGAGTGTATTATCACTGTAATATACGGTGTGTTGTGTGTGAGAGTGTATTACCACTGTAATATACGGTGTGTTGTGTGTGAGAGTGTATTATCACTGTAATATACGGTGTGTTGTGTGTGAGAGTGTATTACCACTGTAATATACGGTGTGTTGTGTGTGAGAGTGTATTATCACTGTAATATACGGTGTGTTGTGTGTGAGAGTGTATTACCACTGTAATATACGGTGTGTTGTGTGTGAGAGTGTATTACCACTGTAATATACGGTGTGTTGTGTGTGAGAGTGTATTACCACTGTAATATACGGTGTGTTGTGTGTGAGAGTGTATTATCACTGTAATATACGGTGTGTTGTGTGTGAGAGTGTATTACCACTGTAATATACGGTGTGTTGTGTGTGAGAGTGTATTATCACTGTAATATACGGTGTGTTGTGTGTGAGAGTGTATTACCACTGTAATATACGGTGTGTTGTGTGTGAGAGTGTATTATCACTGTAATATACGGTGTGTTGTGTGTGAGAGTGTATTACCACTGTAATATACGGTGTGTTGTGTGTGAGAGTGTATTACCACTGTAATATACGGTGTGTTGTGTGTGAGAGTGTATTACCACTGTAATATACGGTGTGTTGTGTGTGAGAGTGTATTATCACTGTAATATACGGTGTGTTGTGTGTGAGAGTGTATTACCACTGTAATATACGGTGTGTTGTGTGTGAGAGTGTATTACCACTGTAATATACGGTGTGTTGTGTGTGAGAGTGTATTATCACTGTAATATACGGTGTGTTGTGTGTGAGAGTGTATTACCACTGTAATATACGGTGTGTTGTGTGTGAGAGTGTATTACCACTGTAATATACGGTGTGTTGTGTGTGAGAGTGTATTATCACTGTAATATACGGTGTGTTGTGTGTGAGAGTGTATTATCACTGTAATATACGGTGTGTTGTGTGTGAGAGTGTATTACCACTGTAATATACGGTGTGTTGTGTGTGAGAGTGTATTACCACTGTAATATACGGTGTGTTGTGTGTGAGAGTGTATTACCACTGTAATATACGGTGTGTTGTGTGTGAGAGTGTATTACCACTGTAATATACGGTGTGTTGTGTGTGAGAGTGTATTACCACTGTAATATACGGTGTGTTGTGTGTGAGAGTGTATTATCACTGTAATATACGGTGTGTTGTGTGTGAGAGTGTATTACCACTGTAATATACGGTGTGTTGTGTGTGAGAGTGTATTACCACTGTAATATACGGTGTGTTGTGTGTGAGAGTGTATTACCACTGTAATATACGGTGTGTTGTGTGTGAGAGTGTATTACCACTGTAATATACGGTGTGTTGTGTGTGAGAGTGTATTACCACTGTAATATACGGTGTGTTGTGTGTGAGAGTGTATTACCACTGTAATATACGGTGTGTTGTGTGTGAGAGTGTATTACCACTGTAATATACGGTGTGTTGTGTGTGAGAGTGTATTACCACTGTAATATACGGTGTGTTGTGTGTGAGAGTGTATTACCACTGTAATATACGGTGTGTTGTGTGTGAGAGTGTATTACCACTGTAATATACGGTGTGTTGTGTGTGAGAGTGTATTACCACTGTAATATACGGTGTGTTGTGTGTGAGAGTGTATTACCACTGTAATATACGGTGTGTTGTGTGTGAGAGTGTATTACCACTGTAATATACGGTGTGTTGTGTGTGAGAGTGTATTACCACTGTAATATACGGTGTGTTGTGTGTGAGAGTGTATTACCACTGTAATATACGGTGTGTTGTGTGTGAGAGTGTATTACCACTGTAATATACGGTGTGTTGTGTGTGAGAGTGTATTACCACTGTAATATACGGTGTGTTGTGTGTGAGAGTGTATTACCACTGTAATATACGGTGTGTTGTGTGTGAGAGTGTATTACCACTGTAATATACGGTGTGTTGTGTGTGAGAGTGTATTACCACTGTAATATACGGTGTGTTGTGTGTGAGAGTGTATTACCACTGTAATATACGGTGTGTTGTGTGTGAGAGTGTATTACCACTGTAATATACGGTGTGTTGTGTGTGAGAGTGTATTACCACTGTAATATACGGTGTGTTGTGTGTGAGAGTGTATTACCACTGTAATATACGGTGTGTTGTGTGTGAGAGTGTATTATCACTGTAATATACGGTGTGTTGTGTGTGAGAGTGTATTACCACTGTAATATACGGTGTGTTGTGTGTGAGAGTGTATTACCACTGTAATATACGGTGTGTTGTGTGTGAGAGTGTATTACCACTGTAATATACGGTGTGTTGTGTGTGAGAGTGTATTATCACTGTAATATACGGTGTGTTGTGTGTGAGAGTGTATTACCACTGTAATATACGGTGTGTTGTGTGTGAGAGTGTATTACCACTGTAATATACGGTGTGTTGTGTGTGAGAGTGTATTACCACTGTAATATACGGTGTGTTGTGTGTGAGAGTGTATTACCACTGTAATATACGGTGTGTTGTGTGTGAGAGTGTATTACCACTGTAATATACGGTGTGTTGTGTGTGAGAGTGTATTACCACTGTAATATACGGTGTGTTGTGTGTGAGAGTGTATTACCACTGTAATATACGGTGTGTTGTGTGTGAGAGTGTATTACCACTGTAATATACGGTGTGTTGTGTGTGAGAGTGTATTACCACTGTAATATACGGTGTGTTGTGTGTGAGAGTGTATTACCACTGTAATATACGGTGTGTTGTGTGTGAGAGTGTATTACCACTGTAATATACGGTGTGTTGTGTGTGAGAGTGTATTACCACTGTAATATACGGTGTGTTGTGTGTGAGAGTGTATTACCACTGTAATATACGGTGTGTTGTGTGTGAGAGTGTATTACCACTGTAATATACGGTGTGTTGTGTGTGAGAGTGTATTACCACTGTAATATACGGTGTGTTGTGTGTGAGAGTGTATTACCACTGTAATATACGGTGTGTTGTGTGTGAGAGTGTATTACCACTGTAATATACGGTGTGTTGTGTGTGAGAGTGTATTACCACTGTAATATACGGTGTGTTGTGTGTGAGAGTGTATTACCACTGTAATATACGGTGTGTTGTGTGTGAGAGTGTATTATCACTGTAATATACGGTGTGTTGTGTGTGAGAGTGTATTACCACTGTAATATACGGTGTGTTGTGTGTGAGAGTGTATTACCACTGTAATATACGGTGTGTTGTGTGTGAGAGTGTATTATCACTGTAATATACGGTGTGTTGTGTGTGAGAGTGTATTACCACTGTAATATACGGTGTGTTGTGTGTGAGAGTGTATTATCACTGTAATATACGGTGTGTTGTGTGTGAGAGTGTATTATCACTGTAATATACGGTGTGTTGTGTGTGAGAGTGTATTACCACTGTAATATACGGTGTGTTGTGTGTGAGAGTGTATTATCACTGTAATATACGGTGTGTTGTGTGTGAGAGTGTATTACCACTGTAATATACGGTGTGTTGTGTGTGAGAGTGTATTATCACTGTAATATACGGTGTGTTGTGTGTGAGTGTGTATTACCACTGTAATATACGGTGTGTTGTGTGTGAGAGTGTATTACCACTGTAATATACGGTGTGTTGTGTGTGAGAGTGTATTATCACTGTAATATACGGTGTGTTGTGTGTGAGAGTGTATTATCACTGTAATATACGGTGTGTTGTGTGTGAGAGTGTATTACCACTGTAATATACGGTGTGTTGTGTGTGAGAGTGTATTACCACTGTAATATACGGTGTGTTGTGTGTGAGAGTGTATTACCACTGTAATATACGGTGTGTTGTGTGTGAGAGTGTATTACCACTGTAATATACGGTGTGTTGTGTGTGAGAGTGTATTACCACTGTAATATACGGTGTGTTGTGTGTGAGAGTGTATTACCACTGTAATATACGGTGTGTTGTGTGTGAGAGTGTATTACCACTGTAATATACGGTGTGTTGTGTGTGAGAGTGTATTATCACTGTAATATACGGTGTGTTGTGTGTGAGAGTGTATTACCACTGTAATATACGGTGTGTTGTGTGTGAGAGTGTATTACCACTGTAATATACGGTGTGTTGTGTGTGAGAGTGTATTACCACTGTAATATACGGTGTGTTGTGTGTGAGAGTGTATTACCACTGTAATATACGGTGTGTTGTGTGTGAGAGTGTATTACCACTGTAATATACGGTGTGTTGTGTGTGAGAGTGTATTACCACTGTAATATACGGTGTGTTGTGTGTGAGAGTGTATTACCACTGTAATATACGGTGTGTTGTGTGTGAGAGTGTATTACCACTGTAATATACGGTGTGTTGTGTGTGAGAGTGTATTACCACTGTAATATACGGTGTGTTGTGTGTGAGAGTGTATTACCACTGTAATATACGGTGTGTTGTGTGTGAGAGTGTATTACCACTGTAATATACGGTGTGTTGTGTGTGAGAGTGTATTACCACTGTAATATACGGTGTGTTGTGTGTGAGAGTGTATTACCACTGTAATATACGGTGTGTTGTGTGTGAGAGTGTATTACCACTGTAATATACGGTGTGTTGTGTGTGAGAGTGTATTACCACTGTAATATACGGTGTGTTGTGTGTGAGAGTGTATTACCACTGTAATATACGGTGTGTTGTGTGTGAGAGTGTATTACCACTGTAATATACGGTGTGTTGTGTGTGAGAGTGTATTACCACTGTAATATACGGTGTGTTGTGTGTGAGAGTGTATTACCACTGTAATATACGGTGTGTTGTGTGTGAGAGTGTATTACCACTGTAATATACGGTGTGTTGTGTGTGAGAGTGTATTACCACTGTAATATACGGTGTGTTGTGTGTGAGAGTGTATTACCACTGTAATATACGGTGTGTTGTGTGTGAGAGTGTATTACCACTGTAATATACGGTGTGTTGTGTGTGAGAGTGTATTACCACTGTAATATACGGTGTGTTGTGTGTGAGAGTGTATTACCACTGTAATATACGGTGTGTTGTGTGTGAGAGTGTATTACCACTGTAATATACGGTGTGTTGTGTGTGAGAGTGTATTACCACTGTAATATACGGTGTGTTGTGTGTGAGAGTGTATTACCACTGTAATATACGGTGTGTTGTGTGTGAGAGTGTATTACCACTGTAATATACGGTGTGTTGTGTGTGAGAGTGTATTACCACTGTAATATACGGTGTGTTGTGTGTGAGAGTGTATTACCACTGTAATATACGGTGTGTTGTGTGTGAGAGTGTATTACCACTGTAATATACGGTGTGTTGTGTGTGAGAGTGTATTACCACTGTAATATACGGTGTGTTGTGTGTGAGAGTGTATTACCACTGTAATATACGGTGTGTTGTGTGTGAGAGTGTATTACCACTGTAATATACGGTGTGTTGTGTGTGAGAGTGTATTACCACTGTAATATACGGTGTGTTGTGTGTGAGAGTGTATTACCACTGTAATATACGGTGTGTTGTGTGTGAGAGTGTATTACCACTGTAATATACGGTGTGTTGTGTGTGAGAGTGTATTACCACTGTAATATACGGTGTGTTGTGTGTGAGAGTGTATTACCACTGTAATATACGGTGTGTTGTGTGTGAGAGTGTATTACCACTGTAATATACGGTGTGTTGTGTGTGAGAGTGTATTACCACTGTAATATACGGTGTGTTGTGTGTGAGAGTGTATTACCACTGTAATATACGGTGTGTTGTGTGTGAGAGTGTATTACCACTGTAATATACGGTGTGTTGTGTGTGAGAGTGTATTACCACTGTAATATACGGTGTGTTGTGTGTGAGAGTGTATTACCACTGTAATATACGGTGTGTTGTGTGTGAGAGTGTATTACCACTGTAATATACGGTGTGTTGTGTGTGAGAGTGTATTACCACTGTAATATACGGTGTGTTGTGTGTGAGAGTGTATTACCACTGTAATATACGGTGTGTTGTGTGTGAGAGTGTATTACCACTGTAATATACGGTGTGTTGTGTGTGAGAGTGTATTACCACTGTAATATACGGTGTGTTGTGTGTGAGAGTGTATTACCACTGTAATATACGGTGTGTTGTGTGTGAGAGTGTATTACCACTGTAATATACGGTGTGTTGTGTGTGAGAGTGTATTACCACTGTAATATACGGTGTGTTGTGTGTGAGAGTGTATTACCACTGTAATATACGGTGTGTTGTGTGTGAGAGTGTATTACCACTGTAATATACGGTGTGTTGTGTGTGAGAGTGTATTACCACTGTAATATACGGTGTGTTGTGTGTGAGAGTGTATTACCACTGTAATATACGGTGTGTTGTGTGTGAGAGTGTATTACCACTGTAATATACGGTGTGTTGTGTGTGAGAGTGTATTACCACTGTAATATACGGTGTGTTGTGTGTGAGAGTGTATTACCACTGTAATATACGGTGTGTTGTGTGTGAGAGTGTATTACCACTGTAATATACGGTGTGTTGTGTGTGAGAGTGTATTACCACTGTAATATACGGTGTGTTGTGTGTGAGAGTGTATTACCACTGTAATATACGGTGTGTTGTGTGTGAGAGTGTATTACCACTGTAATATACGGTGTGTTGTGTGTGAGAGTGTATTACCACTGTAATATACGGTGTGTTGTGTGTGAGAGTGTATTACCACTGTAATATACGGTGTGTTGTGTGTGAGAGTGTATTACCACTGTAATATACGGTGTGTTGTGTGTGAGAGTGTATTACCACTGTAATATACGGTGTGTTGTGTGTGAGAGTGTATTACCACTGTAATATACGGTGTGTTGTGTGTGAGAGTGTATTACCACTGTAATATACGGTGTGTTGTGTGTGAGAGTGTATTACCACTGTAATATACGGTGTGTTGTGTGTGAGAGTGTATTACCACTGTAATATACGGTGTGTTGTGTGTGAGAGTGTATTACCACTGTAATATACGGTGTGTTGTGTGTGAGAGTGTATTACCACTGTAATATACGGTGTGTTGTGTGTGAGAGTGTATTACCACTGTAATATACGGTGTGTTGTGTGTGAGAGTGTATTACCACTGTAATATACGGTGTGTTGTGTGTGAGAGTGTATTACCACTGTAATATACGGTGTGTTGTGTGTGAGAGTGTATTACCACTGTAATATACGGTGTGTTGTGTGTGAGAGTGTATTACCACTGTAATATACGGTGTGTTGTGTGTGAGA
The DNA here is from genome assembly GCF_038502225.1 of Cherax quadricarinatus. Taxonomy (NCBI): domain Eukaryota; kingdom Metazoa; phylum Arthropoda; class Malacostraca; order Decapoda; family Parastacidae; genus Cherax; species Cherax quadricarinatus. The sequence continues at coordinate 43,800,540 of NC_091292.1, forward strand.
GTGTATTACCACTGTAATATACGGTGTGTTGTGTGTGAGAGTGTATTACCACTGTAATATACGGTGTGTTGTGTGTGAGAGTGTATTACCACTGTAATATACGGTGTGTTGTGTGTGAGAGTGTATTACCACTGTAATATACGGTGTGTTGTGTGTGAGAGTGTATTACCACTGTAATATACGGTGTGTTGTGTGTGAGAGTGTATTACCACTGTAATATACGGTGTGTTGTGTGTGAGAGTGTATTACCACTGTAATATACGGTGTGTTGTGTGTGAGTGTATTACCACTGTAATATACGGTGTGTTGTGTGTGAGAGTGTATTACCACTGTAATATACGGTGTGTTGTGTGTGAGAGTGTATTACCACTGTAATATACGGTGTGTTGTGTGTGAGAGTGTATTACCACTGTAATATACGGTGTGTTGTGTGTGAGAGTGTATTACCACTGTAATATACGGTGTGTTGTGTGTGAGAGTGTATTACCACTGTAATATACGGTGTGTTGTGTGTGAGAGTGTATTACCACTGTAATATACGGTGTGTTGTGTGTGAGAGTGTATTACCACTGTAATATACGGTGTGTT